>NW_005841929.1:923946-928676 GCF_000455745.1 Alligator sinensis
CTCTTTCCTGCCTATGCAGGGGGTCGGACTCGATGATCTATTGAGGTCCCTTCTGACCCTGACATCTATGAATCTAAGGTTGGGGTTGCCATGGAGACTGGCCCCAGCCATGCTGGCAGGGCAGGGGGCTCCTCCAGAGCTGGTGGGATCCTGCAGTGGGGGCAGCTTGGTCAGGACCGGGACAGAGCTGTGATCTGCAGCCTGCGCGCCCCTGCCCTGATTCCAACTATCTAGTTTTGACTATACGTGAAAACGTGTATACAGCATGCATAAGGTAGCAAGAATTCTACTACAAAGTAGGCAGAAAATAAACCTGAGCCTTGCTATCACATTGCAACTGGGGCTGGGGTCTCCATGGAGACCAGCCCCAGCCATGTAGGCAGGGGCTCTTGGGAAATGGAGTCCAGCTGCTGGCCAGATCCTCTGTTTTGCCCACCCTGGGATAGACCCTGTAGCATAGGTGGGCAGACTGTCTTTTGAGCCATATATGACTCCCAGGTAGTTTAGATACGGCTCTTGAAAAAAGTTATTTAACACCAAATTATTTTTGCTGGGAGGCTGTGTGGAGATCTATGGCTCAGAGGCTTGTGTATCTTGAAAGCTGTGTGTCCTGCAGCTTTCAGTCATGTCAAGGTTTTGTTTGGGTTAAGAAGTTTGGCCACCTCTGCTTAGTAGCCACTAACAGTAATAAATTTCCTCACAAGGACTACTATCTTTAAGCCATCTTCTCAGTAAGAAATGGATAGGCCTCTAAAACAGGCCTGAAGGTTCCCAAACTTGCTTTGTCGGAATGATTGGCCAGTGGTAACTCTTGAAATCCTCATATAAACAAAACAATAGCCTATTTGGTAATTAAAGATGCAGAAAATGGTTACTTCTACACACTCGTCATTCAGCAGTAGCCTGTATGTGATAGAATCCTCTGATTAGAAGTTTTAGCACTAATAAACTGGGCTTCTCACTTAATTGCCACAGTAAAAATGGTTTCTAGCAAGCATTTACTCAATCATTTGCCAGCAATTATGCAAGCTCCAGTCTTGGCTTTATCCAGGTATGCTGAGGCTAACACAGTTGAGACCTTTCTGCATAGCAGTACCATTGTTACCCAAGCTTTCTTGGTTTTTCTAGCAACTTTATATCTATAGTGGGCATATGCTTTAATGCGCAGTAGTCTATTTTATTGCACATTAAAGTATTGCATTAAAAAGTGCAAATATGCTAATGCACAGTAAAATAGGCAGTGCACATTAAGCATCACTAAAAAGGTGTGTGCTTTTGCTACTGCACATTAGGGCAGCCTAATTTACATTTATTTAGTACCTCACATTGGAAGGCACCCTTACATGTCCTCTGGGCGTTGGGGGAAGCAGTGCTTTAATTAGACTGGCTTCTAGAACCAGCCTAATTTAAGCACCGCCACGTCCCCTGTATCAGTGTCCGTGTGCTTAAAAATGACAGTGGGGGTGCTTGAACTAAAGCTCATCAAACAAGCTTTAGTTCAAGCATCCCCACCACTATTTTTAAACATGGGGACACTGATGCATGAGATGCAGGAGGCTGTTGGAGCACAACAACTGTCATGCTTCAGCATTTAACATGCGTTAGGAAAAGCACATTAATGCATGTGTAGATGCGCCCCATGATTAGGAACATCCAGATAAACTCTTTGGTACAGTATCTAAGAATCCTTGGGGCAGATTAAAAATTATACAGTATTTAACTCTAAGGTTTTTCTGAGCAAGAAAAGAATAGAGCTATTGATGTATTACTTATCTGTTTGGGTTAACAGATGAATTCTATAGTCCATGACATTAACTGCATTTGTGGAGATATAAAAGAAACACTGTGTACCCCTTTATCTGAATTTTACCTGTCAAAAGACCAATGTTCTTGATACTGTGCTCAGGTATAAAACAATATTGCAAGGAACTAAGAAAGTCTCAGGATTTGTTTCCAGAGCTGTCCCACATACGTTTCTTAGAAATGTTACCCTGAAAGGGAAGGTTAGATGCAGGGCACTTTTTAGAGAGACTATCAATATCAAAAAAATGTTTTGTTTTGTTTTGTTTTTTTGAGCAGGGACCTCTTGCATGAGAGATGCTGTTACCTTTTCCTCTCAAAAGGTGTTTATAGACTTCTAATAGTTGAACCCAATGCATTTTTAATTGCTTTTTAAAAGCAAGAAAAAAACAAGGGTTTAAACTGCAGTTACAGCTGTAGGTCTTCCAAACATCTCCCAAATCTTAAAGAGCAAAACTGGCCAGACTCAGAGAGGACTGTGAAGCAGAGAGGACCAGACTGGATTAGGAGAAGCTGCTTTAAATTAGGATGAAGGTGTAGGTAGTAACTTAATGAGAAAAGCAGTAGAATTCACATGGCAGGATTGAGGTATGTTCATGGAGTGTGTCTGTAGGACTTCTTGCCTAGGCGAGTACAGCCTAGCTTGCTTAGTAGTCCCATAAAACCTCTCAATTGGAAAGGCACAATTCAGGTAGACTTTCCTTTTTGGGAGTAGTCACTATATTATCAGAGATGGTTTCTTTGGAGTTAACATAGGCTTCTCCCTCATTCCTCTGCCAGTTGTATTCATTCTTGCTTTTTCCACAACTGTTTCTGCCAACTTTTCATGTGACAGTGTCTTTGTTCCACACACACACTGCTGTATTGTTAGCGTATGATACCACGCAGGCCTCCCAACTCTGCTTTGGTGTCTGATTGGATGTTAGCTAAATGGCTTTTGGGCACCCAGTGGAAAAGACACTGTTATAGGGAGGAGGGAGAGTGAAGGACTTGAGTTAAAACTTCAGTGTGTTACTCTGAGTATAGTGGTAAACAGGGCAGGGGCAAAGGGAATGGAGATGGAGCATTATACTGTGTAACTTGCTGTGGTTTCCTCATTACTCTTATCTCTCTTGTTCTGTCTGCAGGTAAATTCTACTGTAAACCTCACTACTGTTATCGACTCTCTGGTTATGCTCAAAGGAAGAGGCCAGCAGTGGGTCCTCTGTCAGGAAAGGTAACTTTTTAATTTTAATTTGAAATGTTGGATTGAGGGTTTTGATTCTTGATACTACAAAAAGAACCACGTGTGTTTGCCAAAAATAAAAACTCATTAACATATCCTATTATTTTTAAATGCCATGCCATTATAAAATGGAAAATTTAAAAGTAATCCTGTATTCACTGTTGTCACTTTTTTTTTTTTTTTGTGGACTCAATTGTTTGATCCCATATTGGATGTTAGTATCAATTTCATGTAAACTGAAGTAGTTACTACAGGTATGCCAACACTAGAAGAATAAGTTTTACAGAGTTGACAACATTTCTAGTTTGAAAATGTTTCACTAAAATGGAGCAGGTGATTTTCATTTCCCTGCAGAAAACGAAGTCCTAACTGTTTGCTGCTCACAGGAATTGCAAGATGTCTCAAACTTTAGACATAACTTTTGGGTTTCTCAGATGCATAAACTGATTTTCAGAATTTAAGTAATCTGTTGAGGAAGCATGGGGAAAGAGCATTTGAATGGTTGGATCCTCCACCTGATTGTTGGGTCTGTCCCCTGCTTATTCCATACATAAATGCATGCCACTGTTCCAGAGGGCTGCCTTCGCAGTTGACTGTGTTCAATATGTAAAACATTCTGCTCCAGATTAAAAATCAACTGTTTCAAGATTTCTGCATTTTATTTTCTGATTTGTTTTTTATTTTTCTTTTCATTAATCTTACAGGACAGCAAAGGATCCTCGCAGGACACCATGGCAAGTGATGGAGCTGGCCGGGCAAATTCCACAGCCACTTCAGCAGAGAGAACCCCAGGTAGCTCCGCTTCCTTCTTTGGCAGGGTGGTGCAGTACTCTTTCGGCCTCTTTGACAGAGTTAGGGTGGCAAGCCAGCGTCTGCAAAGTACAGTTTCCTCAGTCGGGCGCCAGGTAGCCCAAAATCCTTTGGACTCCTTTTTCATGTGTCAGTTGATGGCTTTTGGGGTTCCCTTTCTCTATGTCCAGTCAGAGGTTCTTGTGCAGATCCTGGGGGAGTTCTATTGGCAGCCTGTTGACCAATAAAGCTTTAAAACGATTCAACTATGTAAGCTGTATAACTTGTGTGAAATGTTGATGCTGTATAAAAGCTTGAATATGTTCTTTTGTGTGGTGGCTTTGGGACCTGAACATCTCCAGTTCTTTCAAGGGCACTGCCTGAAATCATTCTAGGTAAACACAGATACTCAGTTCAGGATTTTCTTGGACTGGACCCAAGTAAAAAGGCCTACTCTGCAAGTCTGCAGATTTAGTTTTAGTAGCACTAAGGTTCCTCTGATGGACTAATGTAATGTCTGAAACTGGGTTTCTGTGTTCGCCTGAATGCTGGGTACTGTACCTCATCCTCCCAAGCTGCTCATTAATCTGCTATCTGAATAGAAGATCCTTGCTGTTTTTTGGATTGTGGCTACTTTAGGATTCTTGGTGTCTTCTGCAGCTAAAGGGAACCATCTTTAAATTCTTGAGCTCTTTGGTGCTGGCAGGTCATGTTGCTCTCCCTTTGCTGCCAGAACAAACTCCTGGCAGTGGCTTTGGGAAATGGGTTGTGAAAGCATGTGCTTTACTGCTAAAGATATCCGGCTTGTAGGTTAAAACTCAAATTCCTTCTATCACAGGAGAAATGTTCTGTTTATGCTACATTTGGCCCAAACCTCAGTTTTTCATTGTTCAAGACTGCAATTTAAGGTAGTTGG
>NW_005841929.1:928686-961275 GCF_000455745.1 Alligator sinensis
GAGTTGATTTCCAGCCTACATGCCAGAATTCTGTGGAAAAACTAAATCAGTTCCTTCTAGCAGAGTGGGACTAATTGGTTGGTTTTATTTTTGTTTGACAAGCAAAAGATATGCAATTACAATGCTAGCTTAAAAACATCTTTAACACCTATTTAGCTTAAATCATTCTTTGATTTGCTTTTATTTATTTATTTTTACAAAGCTTGCCTAAAATTATAGCTGAATGTGATTAGACAGATTTTTTTTTTTGGTTTTTACTTGCACATTTGACTGTACTTCACATGTAATGAGTTTCTCAGTTTCCTTTTTCATTAATGTAGGATTTCTGTGTAGCAAGAGTAGAGGGAATAAACATAAGGAGAATGTCATGCTGAAATCATAAAAATAGACATGATGTCTCAGACAGGTATAGTGTCCAGAAATGCTTTACTTTTTTTTTTTTTAAGTTAAGTACATTTAAAGATCCTGTCTCTTAAAGAACATTTTCTCTAAAAATAGAGGGAATTTTTATATGGGACCTAGCCTTTATGAAGAATGGAAGAAATAACTATTCCTCTGAACACATCTTGGGGATATTTGAAGATTATATAGAGATTGGTGTAGGGAAGTAGGTGAAATAAAGGCTAAGTCTGATCTGTCAGTCATTTTACTAAAGCAAGCCCCCACAGAGGTGTTCTCTGCTCTGATGTAGTTATTGCAATAGATACATAGATCAACTAACTGTAGTTGTAAACAGATATTCAGAAAATAGTAAAGAAATAACACATTAGGCTAGGCTATGTTTTGCTATACACATATGACCAAATAAATAAAAATCTGAATCTGTTGTTACATGCCTGCCATGACCCTATTGACAGATCTGTGATCGAGTTCATGAGAGGAACAGAACAGAACAGGATAGACTGTATTTTTTCTAGAAAGAAAAGTTGAGATGTCAGCCCGTTTCTCTTTGCTTCGGTTGTTGTACTGAAAGGGAGTCCTGTTGTATAATTTGTAAAATGCTGACCTTTCAAAGGGAGCATAGAGATGCATGTTGCCATATGCATAGCACCAAGTATGTGAAAAAAACATCCAGGTTAGTTTACTGTCAAAATAAGCATCAGGATTGCCTGTAGGGCAGCATAGTGCATTGCATGCTTATATGTGTATTCACATGTAGATTTAGCAATAGAGAAATTTGCACTACTTTTATCTCCCATACCAAAGTCATTTTCAGCTGAGATTTCATATCCCTTTTTAACCAACATGATGGTTGGTTAAACTCTAAGTATATCTTAATGCTCTGCAGGGCAGGATAGAAGGAACAGGAAGATGCTAGCTAAAAGCGGTGCTGAAAAGCTTGCTGCAGCTTCTTTAACTGCAGGTCAGTTCTCTGCTTTTGTAGCCATATATAGTGTAGCCATCTACCTTTTGGATCCTGTTCCTGCTGGTTGGGCCAGGAAGTCTGTAGCTAGTGTTTATGATTCTGTGGGTTTGCTTTTTTTTAAAAAGATTTAACTTTAAACTCCTAGGTTTGGAAATGCAGTAAAAAGTTGGGGTTTTATTCGCAGGTAACGATAGGGATGTTGCAAGATACATCTCCATTAAACTCCTGATTTTTTTGAAATAGAAATGACTTGTGCTTGCATGTATGTTTATCTGTAATTTATTAAATTGTGTTGATTAGAGTTTGTGTACACTGTAGAGTAGACCAGTACCGTAATCATGTGCCTGTCTGAATTGAAACTCTGGGTCAAAGCCATTTTTTCCAAGTCTCCCTTTGGGCCAAACTCCATTAAATGCCACACAGCATTAGCAGTGTCCAATCTCATAAAAATCTGAAACCAGCTTCAAGGATGATGCGAGTGTAAACTGATTACAACATCAACAAAAGAAAGTGTAACATGCCAAGCCTGTGTATTTGATGGAGGTGCAAAATGAATGTAACTTTGAAGGTGGAAGAAGGGAGCTCAGGGAGATGTAGTGGGACTGCTTCACCTTACATTCTTAACTTCCTTTGGACCTCTTTCCAACAACGC
Source organism: Alligator sinensis (assembly GCF_000455745.1). NCBI lineage: Eukaryota > Metazoa > Chordata > Crocodylia > Alligatoridae > Alligator > Alligator sinensis. The sequence continues at coordinate 930,705 of NW_005841929.1, forward strand.
CAGGTCAAATTCAGCCCTGGTAGAAGCAGGCAGAACTCCTATTCAGTAGAGTTTTGCAACAGTTTGTGCCAGGGATGACATCTGGTTCTCACAGAATACCAGGTGGTTGTAATTTACACTTTTTTCATTTGCACTCTCATCTTTAGCCAGTTTACACTCCAATACTCATGAGTTTGCCACAATGGGTGCTTACAGACTTGGGTGCGGGGGAAACCAGCACTTTACTTTCAGCTTGGCACACTCCCGTGCTGAGTGCAGCTCATGCCCAGAAGAGAAATAGCATCAGTTTGACCTGGCTTGCCCAGCATTTGTATAGCTCACGCACTTCAGCAGGGCTTTCTGGCACTTTTATCTGATAGCCTATTCCTCTTCCAGTAAAGCGCTGTGTGGTTTGGTTTTTTTGGTATTTTTTTTCCCCACGTCTGTCAGCACCCCTTGCGTCTAAACTAGCTGGAGTGAATAGGTGGAGCCTAAGGGACATTCACACTTTTGAACACCATTCAGCTGGTTAAGTCAACAGAGGTACAATGATGTCACACTAAACACTTTCATCTGGGATGTTACTAACTGGATCAGCATGTGTTAACTTTGCTAAATGTATCAGTTTTTCACAGTGTAGACACTATCTAGCTGGATTAAATGCATTTATCTTCCCTTGTGTTGCAATGGCTATAGTTTTAGGAAGCAACTCCTGACTTCAAAGTTAACTGGTTTGTCAGATAGAATTATTGGTTCCGTTGAGGGTCTTGTCTAGTTTCCATTGAGTGTGTGTGGCACACTCAGGGGACTCTGCAGGGGATTTTCAGAGTACAAGCTGGAAAGATGCAGGTTGTTCTTCAGCTGTGGAAATGGTAATGGAGTGTTGAGCAGTCAGTGCCATTTTCTCCCAGTAAAAACAGGACTCTCCTGTGAAGGAAGGGTGGGGAAATCGGTGACTGTGCTTTCAGTGCTGACCTCTGGCATGCTTGTGGTAGATCTGTAAGCCTTCTCTGTACTTGGTCTGCCTGTTTGTTTCTCTCTCTGCAATTGCCTTTGTGCCAAAATTGCTGTTGCCAAAAAAGAAAAAAACCCCCCACTTGCTTTTTCAACTGTCTCTTCCTTTGATAATCTGTAACCATTGTCTCTTGGATTTTTTAAATATCATTTACAGTTTTTTATGTAGTTTTAATATGCAAGTGTTGTTTCTCTGTTTCTTCTAAAGGTCTGTAAGAATTTATTTCCCAACTTTTAGTACCCTGTCAGATGGACTTGGAACAGTCTCTTCCCAGGCAGGACGCATGATAATGATTCTTTCAATGTCTTTGGGCAGGCAAGTAGGAGATTCTGGGGTAAAATGTTTCCTAGAGTAGGCTAGCACTCTGTCAGTAAGCTGCTTCCTTTCCTACACGCATCAAAGGGTTCAGATAAGAAAGGCCTCATGGGGAAAATTTCATCTGATGCTTAACAACATACAGTACTAACAGATTCCATGATATTTGAGATAGTTGTTGAACTTAGTGAAATACATGCTGGGCACAATGTAAACTACAGTGAGCAGCACTTACATGCAACAGGTAAGGGAGAGAGGTAAAAACTGCCTGCCATATAACTCCATGAATGGAGACTGACTGCATATAACAATAGGAATACAATAAAAAATGCTGGAAGCCCACTCATGTACATGTCACAAATGTGTACAGTGAGTGCAGGGCAAAGCCCTTTTCTATGGACTCTACATAGTCTTCTCTACACAACAAACAAAGTTTGGCTCATATGGAAAGCTCTTTTGATGATTTCAAGAGTGAGAAAAGGATGGCTGTTTCCTATGCACCTCTTAATGCATAGGGACTTCCCTTACCATCTTCTTATGCGTGCAGCTTTTCATGGTCCCTTGTGAACACACACATGGACCTTGCACAAAAATCTCACTTGGGTGTGTAAATAAAGTACAAATGAGTTGTGTGTAGTTGAATGTGCTAGTGGACTTTGCTTATATAAGTTGTCCACGTGCCATTTTGCCTAAATTGCGCATGCCTTACTTGTGAACTCAGTTCACACCAGAACCACAGCAGAATCCTATTTGCTCATACAGAGGAATTTACCTACACCAGAACCCTTTGTTTGTAGGTGATTGTATACAATCATGAACAAAGTCATTGTTGGTTTGGTTTGGTTTGGTTTTTTGTTTTGTTTTGAAAATTTGGCCCCATTTGCTTTTCAGTATTAAACTTTAAAACATGTTACTACACCTGCCATAGCAATCTTATGATAGTGTTCTGTTTGTCACTTGCATTTTAAACCAGCCTTCTTTAAGTACACCAGTCTCTAAATCAGTTTTTAAAAACTACCTAAAGTCCTTGCTTCAGCATGCACTATCAAAACAGGTACACCCAGATTTGAGGCGGGGGCTAGAAGAGGACTTCCTCTGCTTTTTTGCTTTAAACTTTTACTGGAGTTGGGAAGAGTAGTAGTATTCTGCATTTTTTACACATTTGTGTAGAATCTTTCTCTGGGGTTGTGTATACTCAGAGAAGCTGATATAGTTTTACCCTTTTCTTCAACCTACATGAATGTAAACTTCAGAGTAATGCCCCATGTTTCTGGAAACTGAGCAGGATATGGATTGAATGATTAGAACCAGGTCCCTGATCAGTAAATCATGTTCTCCTCCTGTAGTTGGGTCTGTTCTCTTTTTAGGATGTGTGCCAGACTGTTCCTAGTCCATCATGTTCCTTTTCAGTGTTCTTATCAGGATTTGTTTGAGGAGAGATTGCTAAGGGAGAGTGGGTCCACCTACATAAAAATTTGGACAGAGGAAAGAGGTACATGGCACTTAATGTCCAAAATATGTTGAGAGATACTAACATAAGGGTGGTAGAACTAAATACAAAAAAAGTTATTGGAGATGAGGCAAAACATGCCAAAATGCTGAAACTGGTGGTTTTTGCTCAAAATATGATCCTGCTGAGAATACTGTCCTTGGGAGAAGCAGGGCTCCCAGCTCTGTCCTCCTCTTTAGCTTTCAGACCTGTAGGCTTGTTCCACTGAATCACTTGTTTATTTTTGTGTTTATATGTGTTTTCTGAAAGATGATGTGAATCTTTCTGGGTACTTTCAAAAACTGCACAAAACATTATGCCTTAAGAAAAGAGATGTCAAATCAGTCTAAAAGAGACATTGCTGCTTTTTGACTACCTGAAAAATCAAGGAAGTTTTTTTCTCTGAAAAAAAAGAATCTGATGACTATCTCCTGGGTGCTGGGCTTCACTCAGTGGAACTGGAGTTTACATGAAACTAACTTTCTTATGGAAAATGATTGATTGAGATTATCTGTGCCCAGAAAGGGTCTACATGTCCACTTACAGCTGCTTTAAATTTTTTAATTTATGAAATTACTTTTAACCTGTTTTGTTTTGGGGTGTGTGTCTTTAAATTATGTAATATCTGGTTTTTATGTTGTTGTGAATTTAATTCAATATTTGTTGAAATGTTCAAGGGAATAAATACCAATCAATCTTCAGGTTTCTGAGTTTTTCTTTTGCATTCCCTCCTTTGTTTCTGGCAAAGGAAAGGGTATGGGGAACAACCTTTTGGTGGGAGGAGATGGAAACAAATATGTTTTTGATGAGCAGCATGCTTTGTGTATATCTACTCCTGAATTCTATTATCATGTTAGTCTTTTCACTGCACACCTTTTATACAGAGGTAGAGAGTAATACATACTTCTGTAGAAAATATCAAAACTGCTGAGATTAAAAAATCTGAGATGCCCTTCTAAAGTCTGCTTTGGATGAATGGGCTCAACATAAATGGTTTTTATTCCAACTGATCGTTGCAGCAGTGGGAAAATGTTTCATTAGTGCTTCCCAGCATTCCTTCTAACCAGTTACTCAAGCCTTGTATCCTGTATCCTACCAAGCTGTCAGCTGTCAGTATTTGTATTACACTAACACCTAACTGTCATCCTGACAGTTGGTAACTGGGTTGCTCTCTCCTGCTGTGACAAAGATCCAGTGAAAAAATAGAGCAGCTTATCATTTCCCAGGAGATTTTACAAAGGGAGCAAGCTGTCCAAGCAAGTCAGTATTTAGATTAAATAACCTCAGGGTCCATTTATGAATCTTTTTTTCCTTGTTTAAAGTGTTTTTAAGGTGAGGAGTCAACTTGTGCCATCAGTGGCCTTTTTCTTCTTTCACCCTTTCTCCTGCTGAAAATAGTCCTGTTATGTCCTGACTTCCACCAACACAGTGAATTGAAGTTTTGCACTGAGTTGTTTTGATACTGTCAAGCATGTAAGGGATTAGTCTATTTTAAGAATCCAATCTGTCCCCTGCCTTGCATGCTACTCATTACATCATTAGCAACTGAAACTGAATAACAGCAGATGGCTTGGGGGATTCTAGTTGTGGAGGGGACATCATGTCTGCTGTGCTGGTGGTAGCATAGGCGGTGGAGAGCCAGGGCTTGGTCCCCACAACACTTTTCACACCAGCCAGTGACGGCAGCAACAACATGGCACTGCCATCCTACACTGCCCAGCGCTGCTTGGTGTGCAGCTACTCTGCCGCCTTGTACAGCACTAGCACATGCTGCCTCTGCAGTGGCTCTGGGAGTGAGGTCTGGGGGTCAGGCAGGGCTCAGCCACTCCAAATAATATTTTCTCCCACTGCTTATGAGGTGGTAACCAGAAGAGTTGAACCTGCAAATAGGTTTAAACCTTTAAATGTTATAAATAGTGTGTGAAACTAATCTGTGAGATTTCTGTTGGGAAATAGAAGCATCCCATGCTTTAAGAATCACTTTTTGATCTCTTCCAGCCATATTGAAGATCTGTATTATAGTGTTGACACATGCATGCACAAATTAATGTGGTAAGAAAAGAATTCAGAGCCAACTGGAAGGCAACAGGGTTCCTGGATCTTTTCTGGGACCTTTTCAAGTGATATGGATTCTCTCTTCGCCCCAGAGGATCTGGATCTCTTTAAACTGTTTCATATTGCTATACTCTTCTCCTTTAGCTCCATACTAAGCAGCTATGCTTTTCATAGGATTGTTTACCATGTGGGTGATATCTGTTATGAAACTGCCTGTCTTCCCTTTTTCTGTTATTACAGAATGACAGGTTATTCTGGAGAGCTGTTTTAAAGGAAGTACCTTAGGAAGGGAGAATCTGAAATGGATGTGTTCTGAAAATTATCCACAGGTGTTCATTGTAAAATATTATATATGGGGTGTCACCTAATAGCATCAATGCAGCAAAAGGATCAACTTGGAGGCTGGTTTCATCCCTTCTAGTCTGTCCTCTTGGGATCAACCACTTGCTTCAGGGGTTTCAAAACCAGTAGTAGCTGATCTTATCCCCACTACAAGTTAGGTCAAATGTTCTCTCTGCTGCACAGGGACAAATTATTTTCACATAAAAATTACAGGAGCATATGTTTGTGTTATGGGATAATTCCCAGAGACAATGTCCTGGTTTTCTGTGAGGTCTCCACAGATCTTTCTCATTTTCCACTGTTTCCCTTGTGATTTTTTTTTTTCATTATAATTGTATTGTATCTTAGGCTGTTGACAGTCATTAAAAAAAAAAAAAAAATCCCAAAACATGCTTTACCAGAAGAAGCAGGACCTAACAGGACTATTTTCTGTTATGTACAGAAAACAGGACATACCAGAATGTTTATGTTATGTCCTGGTTAGATAAATGTTCTGGTAACAGGACATACCAGAAGAAGCAGCATGTTAGTTTGACTGGGCTCTGCGGTGTCTGTATAGATCAGGTGCTTCAGCCGGGTTTTTGGTGCTTTTATCTAGCGCTGATTCAATCAGCTATTAGATAAGTGCCAAAAACACCCCACTAAAGCACCAGATCTATACAGACATTAGGCAAGCCAAGTCTAACTAACACAATGCCTATTCTAGGCGTGCACTGAGCTTGGTGCACAGAATTAAAGTAAAGCACCATTGGGGTAGGGGTGGGTCACATCTGCAAGCAGGCCTAGTGCAGGACGAAAATTGTGCTCTAAATTTTGCCATGATAGAGAGGTAGAAACATTCCAGAGAATGTTTGTCCCCTTACAAATTCGCTTCTGGTTTAGAAATCCTGTCTATAAATGAAGCAAAAGATCTCACTTCTCACCAAGTTCCCTTATCCCTCCTTACAGCAGTCTCCCCACAATGTAAGATGGGCTGTTAAAACTATTTATTGGTGAAGAAGAAACCCTGTGTACTGTAACTAAATCCCAAAGAATCAAGCTATCAGAAATATCACTTGTTAAACTGTTCTACAAATGGATCAGTTAATCTAGGAATGAGGAAAGAGAGAGAGTGGAAGACTTGGGTGTAGCAGACCTACCTCCTGGGATCTACAGTCCTATAAAGAGAAAACACTGAATGTTAGTGCGAGAGTTAGGCACATAATGAACTTCCAGTTGATAGTACCTATCACTTTAAAGGGCTATATTAAAACTTGACACACCTGCTAGGCAGGTAAATGGTACCTTCATTTCATAGATGAGTCACCATACAGTTCGCTGACTTGTTTCAGGTTACCGAGAAAGTAATAGACCCAGTAATAGAACAACGAAGTCCTGCTTCCCAATTCTGTGTGATAATTATATCATGTTATCCCTGCTCCATGAGTGACCCGGTCTTGGAGTAGTCATCCAAATGGGATAAACTCCATAGAAGGTAATTTGTAGCATTAATCTCTTGCTGAGGTTAAAAGCGTGGTGAGATAAAATGAGGTGTTCATGTTGATACTGCTGAAAGACCTTGTTAAGCATCTCTTATCCCCTGTGCTTAGTTACTAGAGTGATCTGTAGTGAGTCCTTAGTGGTACTAGCTACTTGGCATTCATTTGCTCCACTTCATTTGCTGAACTTGAAAGCTGAGCTTCATTACAAAAAAAAACAACCCCCCAAAAACCCTACTTCGAGCCACATTTTCAAACTGAGGTGCCTAATACTAGGCTTCTAAGTCTCTGTTTAGATTCATAAGTAAAAATGTTCTGACTCTTGACACACTGAGCCATCAGCAACCTCACAGAAGTCAATGGGAACTGCAGATATGCAGGTACAGATCCAGGAGGGGTTGTGGTGGCATAGCTGCACCCTGCCTTTTGGACCATGCTGCAGAAGCAGCAGGTGGGGACTTTAAATCTCCAAAGCGGATAATAATCTCCTCAGCTCTCAGCACTCACCCTGTCCCTCTTTGTGCTCTGGGGCACCTCCTTTTCCCTGCCTGCTGCTGCCACTGCCCTCAGCTGACCGGGGTTCAGGGGGAGCTCCATAGTTGCTCCTATCCTACTCCAGCCAGGCTGTGCAGGGAGCCAGGGACAGTAATAGCAGTGGTGGTGGATTCCCTCTCCCTGCCAGGTCACCCTGGGTTTTCCTTGCCAGTCCTGGAGCAGGCATGGGGCGGGGAAAACAGTTTTCTGCTGTGCCTGTCTCCCACGCAGCCAGTCCCCACAGCATGGGTGAGGAGTGGCTGGGACAGCAGTGATGGTGGGCATGTCTCCCCTTCCCATAGCCAGAGGTGTTAGTAGAGAGGGCGAGGGGAGGAATGAGAAGAGAGGTGCCCCTAAGCATGGAAAGAAAGGGAATAGGTGTTGGGGGGTGGTTACCTGATTGGGGGACTTTAAAAAGTGCCTAGCCACTGTTCCTACAGCGTCTTCTGGTGCTTTGTGCAGGTAGAAGGCTGGGAACAGTGGCTGCAGCCCCTGCTTTAGCATTGGTTGATGCTCCAGCATTGGTTGCTGCTCCTGTACACCCCCTCTTTAAAATCCTGGATTCGCCTATTGGGATATTCAACAGTATTCTGAATATTATGCTATTTTTCTGGAACATCCCTAAATAGGGATTTGGAAGCTTACCTTTAAGTTTGAAAGGGTTGGAATAACCTTGACCAGATTTTTTTGGTCATGGACCCCAAAAAACTGATTTTTGAGTTCTGGCTCACTCTGCCAACTAAAGGCTGGATCGAAACACTTTTTTTCTGAGAGAAACAGACATTAATATAAACAGTTCCTTTTGTCATAAACAAAGCTAGAAGAGTGGAAGAGGTCTGGTGTATACAAAGTGTTTAAAATCTTAGCCCTGCTAACTGACCAAGCCAGATATGGTAGAGAACAAACTATATACCATGAATTCTATATTTCTCTTTAGACCTGCAGCTTTGTTATCAAGAGCCCAGCAACAGTGAAGAGGAGATACAAAATTAATTCTTTTTATCAGAATATTCCTTCAAATATATGTTCTCATCATGTGTAAGTAAGTACATCTGTCCTGTGTAGCAACTGAAACACCCAGAGATCCCTTCATCCCAGTTCAGACACATTTGGCCATGTAAGGAAAAGTAGTAAGGAAAAAAGGAAGTTCAAAATACTGGTTGTAATGTGCAGAAGTAATAAGGGAAAAAATCATTACATGAAGCAATTGAGAGAAATGGTCTGAAAAGTGGGGAGGCGAGGTGGGGAGAGAGAGAGTGGAAGCCACAGTTATAGTATCTGTCATTTATTCCTTACCATGGTGAAGCATGTTTTAAGAGAGAGAAAAATAATCGGCCTTCTATATAGAAGGCGGACCTATGCCATGGCAGATAGATGAATGTATCATCACCTGCCGGTAACTAAACAAAACTTAAAGTATAGAATAATCAACAGTTTGTGAAACCTGAGAAAAGTCTGGAGGAAAGTCAGAATATTCTGGCAAAAACATTACTAATGGCATAAATCAATTGGATGAGAGCATTCCATCAAAATCTTTCCATAGGAAGTTTCCACTGCTTCTGGACTCCCATCATGTCTTTTGCTCAATAGAAATACCTTCTGATCCTTCCTTGTTTTGGACTGTATAGTCTTCTTCAGAGGAAGCATTGCATAGTCATTCATGACCCTGTTGGCGCGGTCCTCAGGTTTCCAAAATAATCAATGTAGTTGATGAGTTTTGAGAGTAAAATAATGTGGGATTTCGTCATACTGCAAATATGATGGTATTTTTCTTGGACAGACGCATGTTTAAAGATTAGCAAGCACTTCCATTCAGCATTCTGTTTAGTTATTTACATTTTACCTCAAAAATGTGTTTAGTCTGAATTTCCCTATGCTTATTGGCATCCCAAAAGCCAGTGTTTTTTTATGGAAATTTTCATGAGTCTTTTTAGTTGGTTGGTTGGTTCAGAAGTTATCCACATGTTTGGGGTGATCTTAAATTATTTTAGGTCTGCATAACACTGCTGCAGAGTGTACGTTTGTTTAGTGTAATGTCAGATTTGATATGTGCCTTATCTTTAATGAGTAAGTGTCTTTTATGAAAAATTTGTTTTTCTGAAACACCCTAGAATTTTGAAAACCACTGTAATTTCAAACACCAGTTGCAAGGTATGAAACGCTGCATGTTTGCAGGTGTTAGGTAGTCATTTACTCCAAAATCTAGGAGAATGATATGGAAGGTAGTAGCCCCTTACTTGTTATAGAGCTCTCTGCATTGTAGCAGTTGCTAATGATATAATGCAGACAAAAATGTGGGTCATATCTAAGTCCATCCTGGAATGGGTTGATTGTGGAAATAGTGCTAAATTGCAGTTGATGAGGCAATCTAGATTCGTATGGACAGTTTCATCAGAATAGAAGAACTAAGTTATGGATCTGATTATTACTTTAATTGGAGACCCAAAACATGATTTTTTTTAGGCTTTTGCTTATCTATAATTCTTAATGACTCTATTTTTGATACTTTAGAGATCAAAATATTTGCCAAGAACCCAGACAACAATTCCTGAGAGAGAAAGCAGACATGCTTTTTATATTAATAGTTTCACGTCATACTTTTGGATGAAAATGTCCTTGGTTCCGTTCTTTGCTGGAAAGCACTACTTGCACATCTAGAAATGCTCTTGATAATTTTATGCACCATGGTAGCCTGACCAATTCAGTGGATGTATAATTTAATAAAAATTTTGGTAGCACTAAATTTAAAAGTTACAGGTAGTGGGACAGGAGCAAGAAATGAACCCCAAATGCATGAATCTATAGTTGTAGTGATGCAGTAGGGAGAGCACGAGAGACTTCCATTATAATATAATGACAGTAATTCTTTTTAATAAATATTACATCATAAGAATCATGGAAAGAAGGTGTATGAACAGGGACCCCAGTGTGTTAAAAATGAAACATCACACCTATGCTTTCTCTCTGCTTTTTTTTCAGTCCACTACTTCTGCTACGGTAAGTAGGGTCCCTGGTGGCTCTTTGAGATAGCATAGTTTAAACACCTGGTGGTACAGAACTCAGGCCTTTAAAGCAATGCTTATCTTTAGCTAAAAAATGTTTTGCTCTCTTCCCATGCTTCAGTTTCTTTTGGGAAATTAAAACTACCTGACAACAGGATGTGGATGTTCAAACCACTGTAGAGAGTTCAAGAACCCAGAGGATACCAATACAATTTAAAAAAAATGGTGAATTACTTGTTTGATGGCAGAGTAGATTTTTATACCTTTTTAAAGTGCCTAAATCAGATATATAGCATGAACTTTCCTAAGCCCAAGCTCATTTCATCAGATTCTGTGATTTGTTACCAGCTATGCTACATCCCAGGTTTATGGGCATATTAGAAATTCATGATTTACTTGAAGAAATTGCCTAAATATTATGGACCTCACCTTTTTGTAGTGTTTTGTAATTTGCTAACAATCAGAAATAAAACTGAAATTGTACAAATGCTAGGATTTTCTTCCGAAAGTGCAGTGGGGAAAACCAGTTTTTGTACTGTTCTGAAGCATGGATTAGATGACCTAATGTCTTTTTTTCTGTCTCCAGCCCTGGAGTCTTTCCAAGGGTCAAAACAGCTATGTTCCTGAATTATTCTCTACCACTCTGGAAGAGTAGGCAGCTTTTCTGTATGGTTAAACAAGTACGTGCACTGAGCCTTAACTTTCCATTACTTTATAAAAATGTTTGGCACTTTACATCCTCAGAGCTCCAGCATAACTTCATGCTTCAAGTCTGTGGGTGGATTTTGGCTTGTTTTCAAGTGACAGGAAGAAGTTAAAGGTGACCCTCAAATAAAACTGATATAATTATATTCACTTCAGGAATATATTTTGCATATCTTTAGTAAAAGAGTGAAGAGAGGCACTCTTTGAATCAGTAGCCTGTTTTTCAGGCTTTGCTTCACCTATGCCTTTAGAAGGATCACTTTGTCAACCTTTGGCTTTGTTCTGAATGTCTTTCTAAACCTGTTTGGTGAGAAAAACATCAAAATTATAATATCTCTAAAGCAAATATAGAATGTGCTAATACCTAGTGTCACATGAATACATTTTGATGAATTTAGAGGGAATGAGATCAGACATCTATTGTTTATAGCAAGGTCTTAATTAAAACTAGGGGGCATTGAGTGTATGGAGGAGGGCTTTCCCTCTACAATTAACTTTTGGGAATCTTCCCTCACAGGTCCTCAAATATGTTGACCTTTCTGAAAGTTATTGTGAATTATGCTGAACCTTTTGGCCTTGAACTGAGTAAATACTTACTTTATATTTTGTTAGTGGTCAGGGGGACAGGACAGTTCTTGACAGGACTCTTACCAAGTTTTTTTATTTTCTAAAGTGCAGATTGCAATATGAGGTATTGAGTCAAGGAAGATTCCTTTTTGTAAAACCTCTTGGACAGCTTTGGAAACAGTGCTCGTTCTTTAACACCTCCATAATGCAGGTCTCAGCATAAAGGGATCTCTTATTAAGCTCCTCCCATCATTGTAATCCCCAATGCTCATTTCTCCAAATGTGCCTTTTCCTAATGTACCAGGAATCTTTGCTTGCACAACAGTTTGAGAAATACTGAGCTGTGGCATGCCAATTACAATTTGAGTTGTTGGCGTGTTGGGCACTGAGTGGAAAACACTCTCACCTTTATTGGCTGTTCCAAGTTTGCCTTTCTATGCTGGGAAAGACCTTTTATTTTCATTTTATGTTAAAAGCCAGAAGAGACTGGAGGCAATTATACAACTAGCGAATCGTCTCCTGTATTACACAGGATTTTCACTGGTAAATTCAAACCCAGTAACTTTGGTTCAGTAGAGTATATCTTTTAGAAAACCAGCCAGTTTTAATTTAAAAAACTTGAAATGAAGAAGAATCTGCAGTTTCATTCCTCTTGTTCAGCATGTGTATGTATTTTTGTGCTGAGTATTTAAAAGATGACTGAAGAATATTAGATTGAGATATTCAGCATGCAAACTTCAGCTCATTTTGAATCCTGTATGTGGTATTCTTGATATTCCTGTATGACTTTATGCTTCTTCTTATCCCAACTCCTTGTATTTGAAGTTTTTGCATTTACCAGAACCTAAGCTTCATCAGGAACCTACAGTAGGCAGCCTCATTGCAGACATAACTGTCTGGCATAATAAGTAAAGGAAGGGGAAAAAAAAGTTTTGGGAGACCGGTCAGAATCACATAGGTACTTAGTGTTTATTATATGTTCAGATTCAGATAAATGTCTCGGCTCCTTTATTTGAGCAATATCTGTATCACTCATTTCTATCAAAATATGTAGGCTTTAAAGCTGTGCTTTATGGTTCAATGGAACCTACAGCATATGCACAATTTTGAAATGTGGGACTTGGCCTGCGTGAAAAGAGAATTTGTAAGAACTCACTAAACCCGTTGAGCTCTTTTTCTAAACAGTTTCTTACAGGTCCTTAAGAGAAGTTATGACTTGCTCTTCTACCCGTTTTCCCCTTTAAAGTCTTTGTCTTGTTCCTCCACCTTTAAAATGGCACCTCTGCAGGGCCCTCTCTTACCTCATGCAGGATTGAACATTGTTTTATGGCTTTGTCTGGGATGCAGTGCACTCTAGGATATTAAGCCTCAGGTCTTAGGTCCGAGGTATTGGGTGGGAGGGGGCGGGATTGCAAACTGAGTCTGTCAAGACAGACCAGTAAGGCTTAGCTAACTGGCAGTGGCTAGAAAGGCATCTGAAAAAAGTGCCAGAAAATCTCACAAAATAAGATTTGTTACTGAACTATACAGTTTTTTTAAATAAGGATTTTATTAGCTACTTCTACCATACTCCTTCACCCCCAAAAATCCATGCTGAGCTGCAGGCAAGCTTGAGAAATGTCATCCCAGAGGATAATACCTATATTTAAAATGCCTGAAAATGGAGACTTGCACGCACACACACACTCATTCATTTCTAAGCTGAAGTTTTATTAATAAATTATGTGCACTCCGTATTATTTTTTAAGTGCCTGAAAAGAAGGTCACATGTTCCTTCTCTATTGTATATCACCTTTAATATTCTCTTGTTGCCTTAGTTTTGATGCTTTTATTTACTAAAGAAGAAAAAAACCCAAGCAGGATCTATTTAATTTCAGGTTTTAAATTGTATAGCAATTCAAGGAATTCAGAATGAAAAATGTCATAGGAGGTATATTGATCCCTTCTCTCTTGTGCATATACACTTCTGTAGATAGCCTTGTTTGTATTATAGTAGCTCTCAGGCCTCAGCTGAGATTGAAGGACCAGTTATGCTAGACATAGTATTGAGAGACAGGAGGCAGGGGAAGCTTCTCAAGCCCCAGCAGCAGTTGCAATTGTTCTAAAATAAGAGGATAGGAAGGAAAGCTTTCATGCAGAAGAGTAAGGCAAGGGGCACTTCAGCACTGGAATGTTATCTCTGGATGCAGGGCTCTTTACAAGAGTTAGGCTGCGTCAGGGGTGAGATAAATAAGGAGCTCTGGCAGCTTTCACACAACAGCTAAGCAGCCTGTTCTGTTAGGAAAAACAGTTCCCTAGGGATGATCTATGTACTGTTTGTAGTCAGCAGCTCTTCCAAAATACAGAACCATTGAGTCAGGTCCTGAAAATGTTTTTCCTATTTAGGATGTCATTTTTAGATTTTTGAGCTGATTCCTTGATTGGGTGGCAAGCTACTTCTAGCATTCAGGTGTGCTCCCAGTCTTTTTTTGGTTAATGACATCACTTTTCTTTTTATTTCATCATATGCAGTCTCACTGGCCCCTTTCTATCAATTTGTGAGCAGCTTCTAGTTTGACTACATTGAATCTATGTACATCATGCAGCTGTTGTTCAGGTAGTGGCAGGTGGGGGTTAATCAATGTGCTCCTTACAAGGGTATTCTACAGGCAGTGCTACAGAGTAGCTTTATGCTTGTTTGTGAGCAACATGTTCCTCTACTGATGTCTTGAACAGCAGCCCTGTTATCTTCAAGTACTCTATGGCAGTTTTTTTAAAACCTGGGGCATGCCATGGCTTGCCAAGGAGTATATGCCTAAATTTAAATAATGGTGGCCTTATTTCTGCTTGGTCAACACAAGGTGAGTAATGGCATTGGCACGCATTGACATCTGTGACATTAGTGTCAGGTGAAGAGGTAACAACCAGCAATACTTTGCAGGTAAAGGGGTATGTAGCCAAAAAAAATTGAAAAACCATTGTTCTGTGGGAACCATTTACTGGAATAGAGTGTCACTGAGGAAGAGATGTCTGGGGAAGGTTTAAATTTTCTTTTCTCTAGCATTGCAGACCCTAGTGAACCAGGAGTGATCTTGGCAATGTTATTAATCTACTGAATTGTGCAATCTGGCCAGTAGTCATCAATTTCACTCCACCTAGTTTTTTTTGTAAGAAAGCAAGTGTAAGCGAAGCTGCTTGTATTAATGGCAGCACTCCTAAAGCTGTGAAGTAGCAGTTTTCCTTCTCTATTTAATGATGCAGACAGCTTGGGATCGGTTAATATTTGTACCATTTGTGTTTAATTGGCAGGTTTGACGCTGCTTTTATTGACATCCAAGTGGAGCCTGATAGTTTTTTAGAGACTAAAAACAAACCCTTGGTGCAAGACTACTAGAAGTCTATATTCCAAGCTAGCAGTAAGTTGATCTTTGTAGATCCTAGTCTCTAATAGAAAACTGTTTTTTTTCCTATGCAAAATAAAATGGAGGGTTCTGGCCAGTTGTTCTTCTGAATTTCATACCTATAAAGAATAAAATCAGTCTTGCATTATTCCCCAAGTGCATCTGGGAATGTTCTTCCCACTTTCTTGAGATTTTGTGGCATATATGCCACACATGCGAGGCACACAAGCATACCTTAGCTTACCTATACTCCCTCGTCATACAGCTTACACATAACTTTTATCGTTCTCTTATCAGCTTTATTCTATAGATACTTCCACTGAGACACTTCATATGTCCCCATATATTGTGGTAGGGTTGATTTTAATTCTCTTTGCCCTATGCATGTTGGGGGCATAGGGTTATAGGTGCAAGTCTACTAACTTTTGCCTAACGCACATGTCTGGGGGTTGCTTACATGACTATCATTAGCCTGTATAAATGTCAGTTTGGTTTCCCCCTCTAAATGGGGAAGCGCCTACTATTTTTATCTCTCTATCCTTGCAGTGGATTTTTTTTCTTAGTGGTCTTAACCATACTCTGAAAAAGATTCTTCTTCTGAGAATCTCACAAGAACACAAAGGCTCTGAAGAAGGAAAAAGGGTGAAAAAACCTGTGGAGAAGCAATTTTTATCTTTCCTTCTTTTATCCTTTCTTATATCTCTGAACTACATGGCTGTATTGCAGAATAAACAGAGTAGGCAAAAAAGAAAGAGGACAAGCCAGAAATAGCATGTGAAAGCTGTACATGCTGGGAGAGTTGGATCTAACTAGAATACACTGTAATCTGCAAAGTCCAGTATGGAAAACTTGTTTTGTGAGAATATACTATAGGCTTGACATGGTCCTCTTCCATTATCAATAATCCATTTCGCTTGCTGTCGCCCAGGATTGGCAGATTAGCATTCCAGGTCAAATCCCTTGATGCTGAAAACTCAGAGCTAGAGAATGTAACACAGGTTACAAAAATAGCTTTGGTTGACATGGTATCACCACCTAGGCATCTCAGAGAATGAACTGAAGCATGAATCCTAGCCGTTAAACAGTTCAGTTCTGTTGAACACAATTTTAAAATGCTGACATAATGTAAGACCTTTTTGGAGCAACAAAGGGTAGAGACCAAAAATATCCTTGGAAAGGCAGGACGATGTTCTGACCTTTGAGTAGGTTTATGTGGTTTAGATCATGTAGCAATACAGTGATCCCTACCCACTTTCCATTGGACACATTCATAATGTAAAAGATCCCTGTATAATTAGAGAGAGAAATACTGGCAGAAATTATCATCATGAAGT
Organism: Alligator sinensis; assembly: GCF_000455745.1. Classification (NCBI taxonomy): domain Eukaryota; kingdom Metazoa; phylum Chordata; order Crocodylia; family Alligatoridae; genus Alligator; species Alligator sinensis. Next base: position 946,900 of record NW_005841929.1, read on the forward strand.
TTTTTATTATGAAATGAAAACTTCATAATTTTTACAAAAAAGAAGCAAAAATCCAACATCCAGAGACCTGGAGTATTCCACCTTTGCTCCATCCAGTCTTTTGTTTGAGCTGAATTTTCATACCTGGAAAACAAGTTCCCCGCAACAGAACTGCTTAGCCAGGAGAGTCATAGATTCATAGATGTTAGGGTCAGAAGGGACCTCAGTAGGTCATAGTTTGACCCCATGCCCTGGGCAGGAAAGAGCGCTGGGGTCAGATGACCCCAGCTAGATGCCTGTCCAGTCTCCTCTTGAAGACCCCCAAGGTAGGGGAGAGCACCACCTCCCTTGGAAGCCCATTCCAGATTCTGGCAACCCTTACTGTGAAGAAGTTCTTTCTAATGTCCAACCTAAATCTGCTCTCTGTTAAGTGTGTGGCCATTGTTCCTAGTTACTCCACGGGGTGCCCTAGTAAATAGAGCATTTCCTATTCCCTGCTGCCCTCCTCTGATGATCTTGTGGCTGCCTACAAATTCACCTCTCAGCCTCCTTTCAAAGGCTGAAAAGATCTAGGTCCGTCAGTCTCTCCTCGTAGGGCCTTGCCTGAAGGCCTCTAACCATACGAGTGGCCCTCCTCCAAACCCTCAAGATTCTCTGCATCCCGCTTGAAGTGCGGCACTCAAAACTGGACGCAGTACTCCAACTGCAGTCTGACCAGTGCCGCATAGGGGGGAAGCATCACCTTTCTGGACCTGTTCGTTATGTATCTGCTAATGCATGATAAAGAGTGGTTAGCCTTGTTGATCACTTCGTCACATTGACAATTCGTGTTCATCTTAGAGTCAACTATGACTCCAAGATCCCATTTTGCTGCTGTGCTGCTGAGGAGGTCATCCCCCAGCCTGTAAGTGTGTTGGTGGTTCTTTTTGCCCAGGTGCAGCACTTTGCACTTGTCTTTGTTGAACAGCATCCTATTTCATTCTGCCCGTTTTTCCAACCTGTCCAGATTCACCTGGATCTGTTCCCTACTCTCTGCTGTGTTAACTTTGTCCCATAATTTGATATATGCATTCCATCAGCCTTTACATCATAGCAAAAAAGAAAAAAAATTACACCCTGCTTGCCATCAAACCACTTGGAAGTAAACAGACAGCCTGAACTTTTATTTGAGCTTAATTTGCATAAAATTAATTTTTCCACCGAGGGGAACCTATAACATCTTTTTATTCTCCTGTGCAATTTTTAAGTTTCGTTTCTACCTGGGAGAAATGTTACAATCTGTCCATTCTCCTTTGCCGGAGGAAGGGCGTGAGAGTCCAAAAGCTTGCAAGCAAAGAAAAAAATATTGCAACTTTTTAGTTGGTGTAATAAATAAAAGATGTCACCAAGAGTTCTGAATATTTTTGCCTGTAGACTAACACAGCAAAAACCTGTATCCCTAAAAAAAATATTTGAAACTTGTATGCCAATGAAGGGGAATAAAACTTGTAGGAAAGAATCCAAATAAATAATCACTTCATAAAGGATAATGGGAATAACCGGAGAGTCCACAAGGAATTGAAAAAGGTTTTAATAAGCAAAGAAAGCTTTGTCCTGGAGATTGTGAGAATTACCAAGAGTCTTACAGTTAGACTTCATAAATGAAATTAAAGCAAATAGCAATGTATTCTTTAACCTGGTAAATAAAAGTAGGAAAAGGAAAAAGAAATGAGGATAGGGTTGACATTAAAGTTTATCTAGGTGCATCTCGATCATTGAATTACTATTTTGCCTGAGTTTTCAGTAGGGATGAACGTGGAGGCAAAAGCAGTACATGGATATAGAAATGATCACACTTGTGGGGGAAGATGAACTCAAGCTTACCTGGAAGACTGAAGACCAGATAATATCTATTCTAGAATATTTGAAGAACTGGCATATCAAATTGTAAATCCAGCAGGGGGGATTTTTATCAATCGGTCCAATTAAATGTGGCACCATAGGACTGGAAAATAGCAAATATAGTAGTCCTGTTTAAGTAAGGAGGAGAAAATGATGTAGGCAAGTACAGACCTGTTAAAATGATTTCAATAATATGAGTCTTTGAACAATTTTTCAAGGAAAAGAATAAATAAAGATAGGAAGTAGATAAAATGCAACATAGGTTTACTAAGGGAAGTTGTGCTAGACCTATTTGATAACTAAGTCAACTAATTTGCTAGGCGAGAGAGAGAGCGGATTTAAAGCATTTAATCTAGTGTTGTCTGAGAAATTAGTAGTTAAATTAGGGTGATTTGAATGAGTTCAGGCACTGTGTAAAGTACATAAGAAACTGGGTAGTGACAGATGATGTTGAAAGGGGAAATATTGCATGATGTGTTACTGGCAGAATTCCTCAAGAGTTGATTTGGAAATTAATCTTACATAATATTTTCATTTAATAACCTTGGCACAAAAACGCCGAAGCACGCTAATGAAATTTTCTGATGACACAAATTTGGGAGGCATCATCAACACAGAGAGGAGTTGGAGTTTCATACAGGAAAAACTGGTTTACAGTGAGAAATGGAGTGAAAAAAATGGGATAAAATTTAATAGGAAAAAGTGCAATCATGCCCTAAGGAACTAATAACAAGAATCTGTGTTACAAACTGAGCGATCATTAGGTAGTAACTGGGAATAAAAAGATCTTGGCATATGAATGAATCACAAGATACTATGAGCCACCATGATGCAGCTGTGAAGTTGACAAATGTGTTCCTAGGATGCATCAGGTAAGGTGTTTTCTGCAAAAACAGGGAAGTATAAATGCCATTGTAGACAGATTGGTAGGTCTTCACCTCAAATGCTACGTACAGATCACTGATATAAAAACAATAGGAATTCAAGATGGAGTGGGTGCAGAGATATGCTAGTAGGCTGATCAGAGGATTGGAGAACTTATCTTGAGAGTTTGCCTTGGCTGGTTTACCTCCATAAAAGAAGGCTGAGAAACAATCATTGTTCTCTGTAAATAAATCGGGTGTGTGGAAGGAGGAAAACCCCAGGAAGGGAAAAGAGCTATTTAGGATGAAAGCCAATGGCACAAAAACAAACAGGTGTAAACTGACTGTGAATGAGCCTAGGCTGGGAATGAAAACAATGTCTAACCATCAGGAGCCTGACATTTGGGAGTATCCTATCAAAAGGAGTAATGGGGAAAGAAACCAAAATTTGGTTATAAGTTGAAACTGGATAAGTGTATAAACAGAGTTCTAGAATATGAGTTTGTGCGGTACTAGGGGACTGGGTTTGATAATGTAACAGGTATATTCAAGTTTCATGTTCCTTTTCCTAAGGAAAATCAGGTTCTGACTGAAGTTCATTGGCTGAGGTGTGCATATGGCTCCAGCCTAGAATTATAAAAGGGGCAAGTCAGACCTAAATTGTGTTAACAGAGCTGTGGTTGAAGTTTTTGTATATATCTTGAGAGAAAGTATGATTAGGTCCAGAGCAAAGGAGACCTGATGGTCCTCAGGGGCTGACATTTCCCTAAGCAATAACGGCACTCCTGCTCCTGTCTTGAAGTGGCTTCAGTGGTAATAGTTCTGGCTTCCTGCAGCAGGAGTGTTCCCTTGTCTCCTTTAGTTGAGGCATTCCTTATCTTTGGAGGACTAGATAAGTCCCCATGGCAAAGGCCTCCCTGTCCTTTCCTGAACATGGCCTTGGCTTTTGCAACTAGAATATTCTTGTTTCTCCACAAAACCAGGATGCGTAACATTTTGTTAGTGTCCATTGGCCAAAAGCAGTAACAACTTGTCCATTTTACAATATGACTTCCTTTCAAGTTCTCTCAGTAGTGGCTAACATGGTAACCATGTGAATTACTCTTTTGCCTTATTTTTCAGTGTTAGTCTTACACCCCAGCTCTGAAATTGCTTCCAAAAACTGTGTTTCATCAGATTTATTGTCTGTTCACTGGTTTGCTCTGTAGGTCCTAATGTAAATGGATTGGAGGAGCCCAGCCTTGCTAAACGACTACGTGGCACACCTGAGCGGATTGAGCTGGAGAATTATCGATTGTCACTCCAGCAGGAAGAAGAACTGGAAGAGGTTCCTGAAGAGACTCTGGCAGAGCATAACCTGAGCAGTGTGCTAGACAAGGGAACAGAAGAGGATGTACCCAGCAGGTTAGCACGTATAATGCTTATGTCTTTATATTTCTCCCCAATCCCCCTCCTTCCTTCCTCCCTTCCCTTCTCCTCTTCCCCCCCTCCCGCGCGCACACCAGATTTGTCAGCTTGCTGCCACAGATTGATAATATATATGGAAAAACAAGGCTACCCTTTCTCGGAGGTTTGAGAGATGCATCAGGACTTGAATATTTGAGTTGTTTAATATTGTTCTTAAAAAGTTGCCTATTACATTGAAGTTTCTCATTTTCGGTCTTAGAAGGAAAATATTTTTTGGAAAATTTTAATGAAAAAATCTGTGTTTCAGTGAGTAGAACAAATGATCAGAGGGGAATACGTTTTCAAACGTTGAGAGATGTTCTGCCTCTTGCACTCTAACTCAAAATCCTCTTTGGTTTAAAGCTTCAAGTGTGACATACTTAATGCTGCCATGCTGTTGCCATGTCTGAGGACTTGGTTTGAAGTAACAGCAATGGCTTTTGTAAAACAGTAAATCCCACTTGCAGATTGGTTCATCATTTGAAAGAAATGAATGAGAGTGCAAGAGTCAGAAAGGTCACAAGCATGGACAGTAGAAATCTCTCTCAATAATTTTTGCAGCAGTAATTTGATATGATAAGAACCTCAATTATATGAGATAAGTGACTTCATTTGGACTTTTGATAAATTAAAATTAAGCACATTTATAAATCTTTGTGGAATCGGGGTATCCTGGGTGAATAACTTATAGGACTATCATAATTGCATTTTGAGCGGTTAGCAGCTGAATAGCCTTCCTGGATTTAAATTGGTCCAATGCTGTGTGACCTTAAAAGATGGACATTTGAGACCACATTAGCACATAGCTGTCTGATAGTAGCTGGTGTCCTGTTCATCTTCCTTTTTTGGAATGGTAATGATGTTTCTTAATTGTTATATTACATTCTTAACAATATTTTATTTTTAGGTATTTTGTTTTGTATTTTTATCTAATAGTTTATTTGGATCTTCTTTGCAGTATTGTGTGGGAGATTTGAGTTATCTTCATGTTAGCTGTCATTTCCTTTCTCCCCTGCCCCCCATCCTAATTTAGTGCAGATTAGGCAAACATTTTTCTGGGATGGTTTAGACAAGGAAGATAGTACCCTAAGTAGGTGTTTAGAGTAGATAGTAGGTTTCTAGCTTGTGTTGTTTTAACTAATTATAAAAATATTGACTTCGCTATTGATCTTAATACTGTAGATTTCATAGTTTTTTCATCCATAGATCACAAGACACTAACCAGCTTTCACTAGCTTTGAAGTCTTTTTGTTTTTGGCCATGAATGCAGCAAATTACATAAATAGAGAATAGCTGGGTCTGGTCACTACTTGGGTAGATCAGGGGAAAAAGGAGTCACTGGATCATGTGTAAGTTTGGATCCTCAGGCAACAGTTTCTATTTCATACCTTAGATTTGTATAATACTGTAGGTTCTTAGAATTTAAGGCTAGATTACCAGTAGAGTAGTGTATTGTCAGGTCTTCTGCAAATCACAGGTCATTCAATTTCTCCATCTTTCTTCTAATTGGCTCTGGACCTTGGATTAGACTAAAGAATTTCAGCCTAGGAATTGTGTCACAGGCGGAGAACAGAAGAAAAGTGCTACCAGTGCCTGAGGCCCCTGCAGTGGCAGGCCGTTGATTTGCTCCAGTACTAGTGAGCAATTCACACTGCATGACTCAGGAAGACAGAAAACCATCAAGACCTTAGCCAATCTGACTTGAAGAATATTTGTTTCCAACTCCAGATCTGCTTATCAGTTTGAACATGTGAATAATAAATATGAGCTGAACATCTGAGAGAGGGTTTGGTGCCACATCTTGTCTTTAGAGGAAGCTAGGAAAAGAACAGTGCATCAAGCCAACTTTGTATTAAGGAGAAAAATATCCTTCAGACTCCTACAGGCAACTGGCTAAAGCCCTGAAACATGAGATTTCATTACATTTGTTGTCTTAAAAGCTGCAGTGTTATGAGGTTTTTTTTTAAGGACGATGTAGAGCTGCTTATTCTTCCTGTGCCCCATGAAAGAAGGGAATTCACAGGTAGTTAATGGTTTCAAGGACTCTGAGATCTGGAATCGCAACCATCTCCACAGCACATGGGCAAACCACATAATTTCTGTTCTAGTACTTAATTAGTCTCGTTCTTAGGAAGTTGTATTGTATGTCAAAAGCTGAATTTGTCTACCTTTGGCTTCTAGTTACTACAACTTCTTATAACTTTGTCAGCCAAAATGAAAAGTCCTCTGATCATAAGGCATGCTTTTCAGCCTCTAGATTATTTTTGTGGTGCTCTTTTGAACTCTTTCTGATGCTTCCCCGTCCTTCTTAAAGCACAAATACAACAATGGATACAGTATTCTAGTAGCAATCTTATCAGCTCTGCCTACATAGGCAAGATCACTTTGCTACATCTATTTAGTATTCCCCTTTTTACTTGTCTAAGGATTACATTAGCTATTACGTTTGCGATGCTTCTTCCTCCTTTCCCTCCATTCTTCTTCTCAGTGATGCCAGTTAAACAGCATTTGTTTAAAGGAGTTCCCAAAGCTTTGGCCCTGAAGGGACATTTCAAAGTGGCAGTCTTGGGTGACAGGACACACTTTGAGAACCCCTGATTTAAGTACTGTCAGGCCGCATCAAAGGGGCTCACAGGCCGCATTTAGTCCATGGACCACACTTTGGGACCCTCTGGTTGAAAGTATTAAGTTTTATAAAGAGTTTGGTGGCAGTACTGATGTTACAGTGTAAGTTAAGGTATGGTTTCCTTTTTCTCTCTCCTTTTATTGAATAGTATTCATTGGTATTTTTTCATTTTAACTTGTAAATAAAATGAGAGTTTAGTAAAAAGTTTTTAAAAAAATTAATTATTTTTAAAATGTATAGAATCCAACCCTTACACACAACTTGCACTTTAGAGCAATAAAAATAGCTCTTTGGCAAAACAAAACAAAAAACCCCAATTGCAATGTTCTCATCAGAATTTTATCATCAATACTATAGGCAAAAATCTAAATTTAATGTCTGGGCCCTACACCCCACTGTGAATGTCTATTGTGACTCTCAGGGATCCTGGTTTTCTCAGTTTTATCAGTTGAATACAATGTTTTATTGATATATTTACAATTTTAAAGCAATTTGGAAGCCTACCAGTGCCTCAATCATTATAATAAAATACATTCTAAATATCTTTTATATTTTGCCATTTGATTTTGATTTTTTTTCTCATGGAAAATCAGAGCTTCCCCTACCCCCTTCACTCACCAGAATGAGGGTCTTGTGTCCTGTCCCCGCCCACTGCTTTGTGTTGCTGAGCAGCCCTGATATGCCACTGCCTTGCCCCCACCCATGCCATTTCTTCTCACTCCCAAGCCACATTCCTTCCAGCCCTACTGGTGCCCTTCATTCCCAACCCACTGCCTTCCACCCTCAGGCCTAGCCCCTAGTATGTGGGGATCAGGGTGGGTGTGTGGGGCAGGTGATGTGTTCAGGGGGCATGTGCCCCCTCCCCCAGATTTCTGCACCCACAGGGGGTGCGGGCTGCAGCTGGGATGAACCAACTTTGGGCAGAAATCACCTCTGCAGCCCAGTGGGTGGGACCCAGTGTAGGAGGAAGTGCTCTGCTGCCAAGATGAGATGCCCCCTGCCTGCCCAGCAGCAGCAGGGGGCACAACTCTGTGCTGCCACCACTGCTGCTGCACCTCACCTTGGCAGCCATGGCAACATGGTGCTTCCTCCTGTGCTGGGTCCCACAATTGGTCTTGCCCATGCGAGGCAGCTGCTGTGCAGAGCTGGTCCAGCCCAGCTGCAGCCCTGTGCCCTGCTATGAGAGCAGGAAACTGGTGGGGCCTGTGGCTTCCCCACTTGGACACAGACACAGCTTCAAATGTTTTTTCTACATACCTCTAGGTAGCAGGTGGCTTATGAGTGCTGCAGTGCTGGGGCACATGGAGTATCCCACAGAGGCACAGGGGGCTCCACAGCATGCTCGGCTGCAAACCGGGAAGTGGACCAGAAGCACTTCCGGTCCACTTCCAGGCCCGCCAGGGAGCGTGCAAGGGGACCACTGAGCACATGGAGTTCCCCTGCCCACCCTCCCGTGGGATGCTTCATGTGCCCCAGCATTGCAGCCGTGCTTGCTACCTCAAGGTATGTAGAAAAAACTTTTGAAGTTGTGTTTGTGTCCAAATCGCTGATTCTCCGAATCGGCATTGAATCTTCAGATTTGGCCAAATTGAATCAGGGACAGTGATCTGAATCAACAATCAAATCACTGTCCTTGATTCAGGCCAAATCCAAATCGAATAGGGCCCGCTTCGCACACCCCTACTTGTTGACTGTATTGGGGGCAGCTTGACTTGTTGCTCTGTACAGGTGACTTAATAGATGATGATAGTCTCCAGGGACTTTAGTTGGGTTTTTTTGCTATAACTACATTCACGTAGGTAAATTTCTAACAAGGTATTTAATTGTGTATTTGGAGTCTGTAAAGCAACTTAACTCTCTTCACTGCTAACTGGATAACAGAAAAAATGTCTCATCTAGTGCACTTTCCCATGTGGCACATAGCTACTAACTTGAAAGGAAGAACCTGTGTACTAAGCCATCTCCTTTCACTCACCCACCCTCTCATTTTTCAGTATTCAAAGGTCAAACACAAGTGCGGTACAGATAAATGCCAGAGAAAGTAAAGTGAGCTGTGGCTAAAAGAATTTGTGCTGTGAATATTACATGAGATAAGCAGGCTAGTTGTAGAACAGCAGCTGGATCCATGGAGTAGTCATGGCAACATCTTGGACAGCAGTAAACTTTATTGACAGCGCGCTAAAAACCCAACAGGCAGCATCTGTCAGACTTATGTCTGTAGTGAAAAGTAGGAAAACTTGCTATTACCTGGGGGTAGGATGGGGGACAGGGGACAGGATGGAATGGCCAGACACTTTATCTCATTGAGAGCATCCATGTAAAGTTTCTGGGATAAGCTAAGTGTTCTCAGGAGATAAGCTGAGTCTCCAACCTGTGGTATTGTTTGTGATCTGATTCATAATTTACCCTTTAAAAGAAAGCAGAGCTTGTTAAAAATAAATGTTTAATTTCAGTTTCAGATGCTTATTGGGAAAAAAAAAAAAGACATGTTGTAGCCTAGCTAAACAGTTAAAAGAACTTAACTGGCCCATGCACAAAAATTACCAGAGTATGAAAAACAGGATATAACCATAACAGCAATCACAGTAGTAGTAGTAGTAGTAATGTAATACATTTATTGTCTTTTCTGTCGAAAAATATTCTTCACAGGCAAATGGGTAAATAAAATTTTGCAAGCATGTGTTGGTACAAAATTCTTAGATTTTTTTCACGTATAAATAGGAAATTATAATTCTAAATTTAACTTGAACTCTGTCTCTGAATTTCATATATCTATAACTGTAAGAAATATATATTATGATATAGTACTTGCTAAGGATTATCAGTTTCCTACATATTGTGTGATTGTGTTGGTGAAGTCCTGCAAGTCAAAAACTGAAGTTGCTGGAGAAGTTATACTTTCCAGATTAATGTATTATTTAATTTTTTTACGTTTCAGCTCATCAGTTTTCATTTCTTATCTGTGTACAAAGGTTTCTGCCAAAGGCATCCATTTGTTGAACATAGCTATTGCTGTCAGACAGAAGCAGCAAAAGGAGAACACCCATTATTCCTCATAAAACACCCTCAAGATTAAACTAAGTCCAAATAAACCATGATGGCTTCAGATGAGTTTGAATCAATTCTGACTTAGACATGAAGCATTTGCACACTGCCTTAGAAGTACAGTTTCTTTTCTGACAAGTGTCTTGTTATAACAAAACCAAAAAAGGACACCTTTTTTCTCAGTGGATCTTCACCCTGAAGATATTCTGGATCATATTCTTGTTTCAATAAAACAAATAACTTTTTTCCTGTTATCTCCATAGAACCAGATACATAATTAAGAATAAACTAGATTCTTTGCCATCTTGTGAAATTTCAAGAGGAGTGTGTACTAATTCCAAACCAATTACACTTGAGCAAATTCATTACAAGCTTTGTAGACTTGTATAAGTGTCATTGAGGACATGGGTTTGTGCACATGTAGTGGAAGGTTTTCCTTAGTAACTGATCATAGACACAATCTTGCTTGTGTGTGTGAGCTTTACCCAGAGATCCTCTTGACTTGACAGCTTCCATAGTGTGCCCTCCAGTACTGCCCTTCACACACTTTTCATGCTGAGGACATTAAAGGATGGGTGCACATTTCCTGCTCTTCAGTTCTTCTCAGTTTCCTAGTCAAGTCCGAGCTTTTCTTTGTCATTCTGCTTCCTAACCTACTTTTTGTTCAAAGCCCATGTACAGCTTCTTTCTCTTTAACTTTACTATTTTCTTTTATTCCTTGTCTTCTATTTTTTCTTCTATTTATTACCCCTCTACTTCCCTAAGTCTTTTTGGAGCAAAGTGAGAAGCTTTCACACTTCGGACTTGGATTGTCATCCTTGTCACCTCTCCCACTGGTAGGTTTTAATTTTAGATGTGCCATATGGTGCCATCATTTTAAAAACCTCCTTTTGTTTTATTTTCTCCTTCATTTTCTCTTTTGGGTGACCACTTTTATTTTTATTCATCATTATCACTCGGGCACAATCTCCTATTTTCCTTTTTGATGTTTGTATCACCAAGGTCTCACTATCTCCACCTCAAACAGTTTCCTTTACTCATAGTGGGTGGATGTATCCCACCCTCTACTAGCAGAAAGGTATAAAATTCAAAGTCTTTCAAATCCAGGATGAAAAGCAGGAGAAAGATGAAGCTTCGGATGTTCCTCTTAGGCCATTAGGTCAGCTTCAGGTCTGAGAATGAAGCCTTCAGCCTGACACTGAATACCATCTGGCACTGTATTTCCATAGTGCTGTCCCTTTTCAGCACTAGTGAAGCACTTGGTCTACCTTTGGTACTCCATATCCCACTCCAGAAGTAGGTAACCAATCATAACTGCAGAGACATGATGAATTGCCTCATTTCAAAAGTAGGCAGCCATCACTTCCTCTCTGAGGAGGTTGCTGAGTCACAGAACAGAATGTGAGATTTCCTGCCCTCCATAGTTTCCTAGAGAAATTCAGAGACCTGGGCTCCATAGCACTGAGATCACAGTGGACCTGTCCAGCAGGACCACCATTGTCACTGAATACCAAGCCTTTGACATTGGGCATGCCTCCTGCTTCCCCAGTATGTTCTAATCAAGAGAAGACAACCAAGTTCAAGCTCTCTGTCTCTAAATCTGACTGAAATGTATTGGTGCTACCGGTTTCTTCACTGTTACTGTCACCTCCCTTGATTTTCCTCAAGGGGACTGTAGAGACTGTTTAGTCAAGTTCTGCTTCCTGGTCATCAGCCCCAGTGGTCTTGTGATTCTCCAAAGTGTGTGGGGGGGTTTTTTTGGTTTTTTTGGTTTTTGTTTTTTTTTTTCCTTCCTGGGTCACCCCTCAAGGAAGCCAGGTACCAAATAGGCACCAAGCCCTGGTGCTTCAGCCTCTGTTCCAAGTACGTTAGCACTGACTACAGAGGTAGCTTCTTCCATATCCATCTCATACTGTAGTTCCCATGTGGGGCACATGTAAGAATCTCCACCTCTTTCCCCTTTTTCCCCTCCAATTCTACAGGCCAAAGAAAAGATCTAAACATTGTGTTATTTGTATACAGGGTGGTGACCAGCCAGCAGCTCATTGGCACTAGAGATGTTTGCCTTCCTTTCCAGCATACCCTTATTGGTTATAGAACGGTTTTCCAGGTCAAGAACCGAAGCTGTAGGCTCCTTATCCACCCTCCCAGCCCTCCATTTTATCCTTTTCAATTGGCTCAGGACACTAGGCCCAGAACTGGTCCATCTGTCCTCAGGAGCTGAGGTGCCACATGCAGATTTTTGTGGGTTTTCTTTTCTGCATGCTCTCCTGTCTCCAACTGTCTGAGGAAGGGAGGAGTGATGGTAATTTTCCTGACTTGATAAGGCAAGTGGCAAGGATCCATATCTTATTTCAGGATTTGGTTGAGCCACTTGCAAGATTCCTCCAGCTGTCAGGAAGTTTGAGGTAGTGGAGGGATGCACATAACCAGTTGCTTTTCCTCTTCCATCTTGAAACCTACTGGCTCACTTCTGTTCAGGTTGAACTTAGATAACACTGGAGTGCTTGGTCCTGCATGCTGGAGCTTATGGGTTTGCCACACAATTCTACATGCTATCTACCACAAATTACCTTCTTCATGCCTTCTAAGAGATACTCTTGGTAAGAATTTACTCCAGGAGGATTTTCACTCCTTGTGGAAGTTGAGTGTTTAAGAAAGTTCCCAGAGACCTCAAGGCAAAGTGTTTTTACAGGGTTTGCTTTCTGGTTCCAATAAAAAATGAGAAAGGGAAATTGGTAACCCTATTTGGCGCTTAAGAAAGCTAAACTAATTCATCTGCAAGCTCAAATTCAAGCCAGCCACCATAATTCTGTCTTCAAGTGAAGGGGACTAGCTGGCATCGCTCAATTTACAAAATTACTATTTTTACATTTTTACAAGACCCTTACACATGTTACCCATGATTTGTAATGGGACAGGACCATCTTAATACAGGGTCCTCCTCTGCAGGCTTTCTACTTGGGGTCTCTAACAAAGGTGCTTTCAATAAGTGCAGTGCACCTGTGGAAACAGGATTGCAGGTTTCCCATATTTGGATGTTTGGCTGATAAAAAGTCCCCTTCCATAAAGTGCATTGGAATATCTTCATGCAAGAGTTAAACTTTTTTTATGCAGCCTAAGAGTCAACCAACAGAAATTGTTAAGCCTAGTGCAGAGAGATGAGTTTATAGGGTCAACCCTAGACTTGACATTGATCAGTATTTTCCCACCCAGCTGCCATCAAATTTCTTAAGGTCTGGCTAGGGTATGTGTGCAAATGAAGGATGCAGGATCACAGTGGGATCTGAAATTAGTAATCATTCCTGATGCGTTGTATAAGATCTTATGACACTCTTTAACAAAACAAGTTTGAAACGTCTAAGTCAGTCCATGTTTGGTAGTAAGCTCTATGCGTTAAGGACATATTCCAACAGTGCTAAGAGTGACAATTGACACACTGTTTCTGAATCTGATGCCTAAGACATGATTAATAACCCAAGTTTGCAAAATTCAAAATACATGGGAGTTTGGTGGAAGAAAAAAAATGATGAAAAAATTGTCATTTCTCCATATGTCATTAATTTTTTAAATTGCACAAAGAACTATGTCAGTGACCAGTTGAAAAGATAACTGTTATTTCTTCGGAAAACGTAACCCAAGAGAGATTCAGTATATGTAAACTTGCTACATAATTAGGAACCCACTTCTTCAGTGTCCATTGTCGAAATATTGCTTTCTTTTTTTCTTCAGTTTAAGTCAGTTAAGTGGAAATGCATTTTCAGAACTGTTTTTAGTAGGCAAAAGTTGATCCTCTGGATCATGGTATACACATAAGAGGTATAGTCAGATGCCTGCTGAATCTGTTTGTGGCTGACGAGCCAAATTTGAGAGCAACACAGCTTGTTACAAGTTTCACAGATCCACATGTTGTCTGAGTTGGAGTCCAAGTTTACAGCATGCTGATTTATTCTTTCTTGCTTTGTTTCCATCTTATGAATCAAGACCACTTAATGTACAGCTGCACCCTGTGCCAGATGTTCCCTCCAGATCAATCGGGATTCTGCGCACTCCTCTCAGCTTTCTTTGTTGGTGTTGAATGACTCATATTATTCTTGCACAAGTCAGGGTACCCCATAGAGGGCGACCCCACTTTCTAGAGCCATCTCAGATGTCACTATAAGAATATTTTTGAGGATATGGTCTCCCATTGTCTTGGCATGGCTGATCCATCACAACCTCCTCTAATTGATAATGGTTCCTAAGTATGTCAGTCCTGCATGCTCCAGTACCTCTTTGTTTGGTATTCAGTCTTCCCATTTTATTTTCAGGATCTCACACAGACATATACAGAAGATGCTCAGTTTCTTGATGTGTCTAGCATATGTAGTCCATGTTTCTGAACCATAAAGCAGGGATGACAGCATGCAAGTCTTATAGATTCACATCCTCACCTTAGCTGATATTTTGCTGTTATTTCATGCATGTTTCTGTAATAGCCCAAAATTCTTAGCTGCTTTTACAGTTGTTAGTCAGTTCAGTCTGAAGGTCAAGATT
>NW_005841929.1:961285-998024 GCF_000455745.1 Alligator sinensis
TGATCATAGAATCCAAGTAACAAAAACTGTCGATGATACCAAGAGCTTTATCCTCCAGAGTGATGTCAGGTATTGGTCCTTCCACCTTTTGGTACATGATCACAGTCTTCTTGGGCGCCTGTACACACCACAGATTTAATCCTCATTAAATTAAATAGCTTTATAAAATTTAAACTTCTTTATTTTGGAGCGTTGCATCTGTGTTTACATGCACTAGGTTTTCAAATTAATTAAGCCAGGTCCTTGGCCAGCACTACAGGACAATGAGACGGTTTAGCGCTGCCTGCCCATGCCCTGCCACTAAGCCGTGGAAGCAGGGAGCTGGCAGACCACACAAGGAAAAAAAGAAGTGGAAGCAATTCAAAAGCAATTCGAAGGGGTGGACTACAAAAAAAGTCGCAGCACCATCTGGTGAACAAAGAGGCTCATTACATGTCTTTGAGTGCCTTTGTGTTTGCATGCAGCGAATCCATGGATGTGACGCTTTAATTTCCAACGAGCCAAACTAAACTACATCTGAGGAGTTTTAGTTTAATGCACAAGAAGGACTTTTAAAGCGTCAGGAAATCCTGTTTGTGCAAACAGACACGCAGTTGCAGTGCATGAAAGGGCAAAAATTGTGGCATGTACATGAGCCTCTCGAGACTAATTGGGGGGGATGGTAAGTCTAGGGCGGCCCCTATTCTGCCATACTCTTGCCTAGGCGTACATGCTGAAGATCTTAGTGTGATCTGTACTGGCCGAAATGATAAAGCAACTTGCAGGCTGGAACATTCAGACTGTGACCCTGGGTTCAATTCAGACTCTGATTTATGGAAAACAATACTACTAAACTATGAATTGGTTAGACTTGGAATTGACATTCCAAGTCTAACCAATAAATAATAATATATTAATAATAATTTCTGAATTATCAGAAATTCAGCTCTCAGATACAGAGTCTATCCAAGAGAATGATTACACCATATTTTGACATGGGAAGCCAACAGGAGAAAGGAGAGAGCTGGGGAGTAGGTTTTGCTATTAGAAACCGCCTACTATCTTTCTGTGAAAACCCCATTGCTGTATCTTTTCGACTTATGATGCTCAGAATGCATACAAAGAATGCCTTCATCACATTTAGTGCCTATGGGCACCTATATACAATGCTGCTCTGATGCACTGTAATTAAGCAAGCTTGATTCATTACGTTTGCTGGAGTGTGGTAATTACAGTGCTCCAGCTGACTCTAGCATCTCATGTATCAGTGTCCCCGCACTTAAAAATGGCGGTGAGGCACTTTAACTAAAGCTCGTTCAACGAGATGTAGTTAAAGCACCCATTTCGCCATAATTAAGCACGGGGACACTAATGCACAAGATGCTCCTGGTGCTTTAATTAAAGTGATTCTCAGAGCCACTGTAATTAAAGTGACCCTCCCCCACTCCCAGAGCATGTGTATAAACACCCTATGCACCTACCCTTAAAGCTAACAACAAAGATGAGAATGTTTTCTAACAACTATTTGAATATTTGGAGAAAACTCACAGAAACAAGACAGTTATAATACTTGGCAAATTCAATGCAAGAGTTGGATGTAGTTTTAAGAACTGGCCTGGTATTCTGGGCAAACACAGAATTGTTAACATGATTGAAAATGGCCAGTGAGTGTTAGAAGTTCGTGCAAGTCAAAATCTGTGTTACCAACACCTATTTCACTGGGAAAATGACAAAAAAAGACGTTATAGAAATATCCAAGATCAGGGTACTGGCACCAATTAGATCTAATACTGACCAGATGTAACCATCTGAAAGATCCTGCATACGAGGTCTTATCACAGTGTCAACTGTGACAGTGACCATGACATAGAGCGCTTGTACACATGACAGCATTGCCACGTACACCTGATGAAAATGTCACTTTGTCTGTCTTAATGGTGTCATGCTGTGCGTGTTCTGGAGTTTTGGGGGGTTTTAAATAAGTTTACATTGTTGCAAACTAAACTACATCCTGATGTTTATTTTGCAATGTTGCAAATTGCAATGATGCAGCTGTCAGCTTGCCCCCTGGCTGCATGAGAGGTGTGCAGGCTCTGCAGAAAAAATGATCAGGCGCCTGCTGAAGGCAGAAGCAGCGAGAGGCTTGATCTTCTTTGGTGGAGCCTGTCCGCCTCTTCTGTAACCAGGGGGCAAGCTGCTAAGGGGCCAAGAGGCCCCTGAGCTGCCCTGGACCTTCCCTCTGAGGTGGCGGCACCCCCTGGGGCCACCTGGGCGGGCTGCTAGCAGGCTGGATGCTGCCCCAGTTCAGGGCTGGAAAAGAGTTGGATCGGGCCAGGTGCTGCCTCTGAGCTGGGGTTCTTAAGGAGAACTGCAGGATATACTGCAACAGAGCCCTTGTAATTTTTAATTAGGAATATAAGGAACAGAACTGGAAGGGACCTTTTGGTCCCCTCCTGACATAGGCAAGCATATAATATAATCCTTTTTCTAAATATTTTAAGATCTGTTTTTTAAAACTTGGTTTCTTGCCCTTGTTGGAATTAAATAGGATGCCTGCCAAAATGCTACCAATATTGATATATCTATTTTGTTTCCTTCTGATTTAGACATCAGTTTGAGAGTAGTGGGATCCATATAGTTACCTCCCAGTGGGTCTATCTACACGTGCGCCCCACTGCACAGTTGGTACTGTGCAATCCCAGTGGCACATGGCTTGTTTCTGACCGTGCTGTGCAGTAGCAGCATCGTCATGGTTAGTGCCCTCTGATGCTATGTCACTGTAGCAACCAGCTAGCTGCCCTAGTTCATTGCTATGGCAACATAGCATCTCGTGTTGATATGCCCAATGTTTCCTACAATATTTTGTCTCTTGCCTTCCATATACAGCATGCATGCTTCCTATACAGGATATAGTACATTTTGTAATTTCAGAGGGTGTGTGTAATCTTGCACTGCTTTCTAGCTCACTTGGACTCCTGTGTTTATATCTTTTGTATATGTTCTGATGTCCTGATAGTTCTGTGACTATAAGTGTGCTTTTCCTCAATGTTTAGCAATTTGTCATGCTGCAGTGGGGAAAATTCCTAGTAAAATTGTTTCCGAATCTTTCAGAAAGCTTCTCATTGGGCATGTCTACATGTTCATTAATGTGCCTTTGCTACTGCACGTTAAGCGTAGTCCTTCTAATATGAGGTACTAGATAAAGGCATGGTAGCTGTGCTTTTTTTTCTTTCTTTCGTATAACAAAAATGGTGTCTGTATCTTTATCTTTGTTCACTTTGACGTTTTTGTCAATTTGGGAGCTCTTGGCCATCAGAGACGTTAACAGGGATCACTACATGGAAGTGACTCTCATCAGTCCCTGTAGCTGTGCTAATGCACAGTAGCAAATTCACACTTTTTTGTGATGCTTATGCACAGTAGACTAATTCTACTGCACGTTAGCATGGTGTTTGCTGTGCCATGCTAATGCTCAGTAGAACAGTCCAGTGTACATTAAGGCATTGCCCACTGAGGGACAAAAGTGTAAAATCCCACCAGGAATAACCCTCCCTGATAAAGGCATGAACTTCCATATGCTGATTCTTCCAATTAGTCTTCTATATTAATGTCTTCAAAAAGGATGTGACATGATTCAGGTCAACTCTTTTGTACTGAACCCACCTGTACCTGGGTACTATGGCAATGGGTGCAGTAGCTGGTACAAGTAACCCTCCCTCTGGCTCCTCTCCATTAAAAGGAACTTATCACAGGACCTGTTTTAGCAGTTGTATCCACCTACAGCCCCCACCACAAGCTGTTAAACTTGACCAAGTGCTGCAGTCATGTTATCTCTAAAGCATAACAATGGAAGATTGAAAGCAGAAGGGGGTTTCAGTGCACATCTTTGATCTGTATTAACTGAAATGTTTTCCAGCTGTATATAAATTTAGAGACACCATTAACTGACTTCTCTGGATTGCTTTTTTGCAGTAGTTCAGAATCTGAAATGGAGGAAGAAGAGGAGGAGGAAGAGGAGGAACCTGTTCAGCCACAGCTACCCACTTCAGACCTAGGAGGTGTACCTTGGAAAGAGGCTGTGCGAATCCATGCCCTACTAAAGGGAAGACGAGGAGGAGGAGGAAGAAGAGTCTAGTGAAGGTTAGAAAAAAATTGATTTGTCCTTCCTTTCTCATATAGGATCAAGAAATACTTGTGTTCACAGAATGACAAGCATTACCACTGGACAGGAAGCCCCTTGCTGGGATAGGTTCCATCCATCTTTGTTCTCCTCTAGAACACTTACAGGCTAATGGGAGAGAAGTAATACATCTAGATGGGACTGAGTGGTGTTCCTGTCTGAGTATGTTAGAAAAAGCCATTCAGCGAGTTTCTCATTTGGAGGTGTCAGACCAAATGCCTCTAGTCTTTCATATCCATTTTTTCCTACTTTTCTGTTAATGTTACTTCACGTGGTTGTGGAGTTGTTTGTTTAATTTTAAAGTTAGTGTTGAAAAATGGTGCTAGGTCTCTCTTTATGGCAGTTATAGCACTATTAGCAGCACAATATTATTGTGCTGTCATGGCTCTACCAGTCTTGCAGCTTCCTTCTACAGCATGAATATAGTCTAATAAATACAAGAAAAGTGTATAATGCTTGTCTCTGCTTTCTCTGGATTTAATACTCTGACTGGATCAGTGTAAATCTATGCTTGATTCAATGTGTTATGAAGAAGGATAATTTGTGTCTTGATGCAGCGTTCAGAAGATGGAGCTCCATCTTTACTGAGAGGTGGAGCCTTTCTCATGTATTTGGTGCCCAAAAACTTATCTAAAATCTCTCTCAAACATGCAGTAGTCCAAAAAAAAGACGTTCTTGCTTCTCATATTTATTAGACCATTACAGCTGCAACATCACTCCAACACTGCCAATTCTGTTTATAATCAATTGGTGCAGGTAGCAAGCATCCCTTTTCAAAAGACTGTTTGGCTGCATATTTCCACATGGAAAATTGAACTCTATAGCTGAAATCATTCAAGAAAAAGCCAACAATTTAAGTTCAGTAAAGTGCTCATTATTTGTTGGTCTACTGAACTGTGATGTTCCCAGACTACTACTTCTCTGTCAAGTGCAACTTGTTAGTCAAGGTGCTTTGAGTACAGTGGAAGCAAGTCTTACTGGATTTTCATTCTATACTTCTTTTCTTTCTGATTCTGTACTCTCTCTATGTCTCTCTCTCTCTATTACTCATGTGTGCACATATGTGTCTCTGATTCTAAATGTGGATGTGTGGCTCCCCCTGCTGTAGAGGGAGAGTATTGCCCTTGGGAGAGAGAGCTCCAGCAGGGCCTCTGGCTTCAACATCTCTCAAACGAAGAGGACATGGGTACATTTAAAGGTACCCTTATACCATTGCCACTTCTGCTTCCTGGTAAGGGGGTAATATTTTAAAGAGCAGGTCCCACATGAAAAAGTTTCTTTATTAAATTGTGATTACCAATTTCCTTAAGGTTGATGCAGGAAATATTGTTAATTTCTTCACATCATCCAAGAGTGGGAGTTACTCAACTGTACCGCATATTTACTGTTCCTTGCATGGGCAGATGGAGAGATCTTTTTGAGCTTCAGAGAACACTGATATACTTAAAATAATTATAAAATAGATTTGAAAATCATTGGTAATTTCCAGCTTGGCCAATTGCACTGTTTATCATAAAGCACTGCAGTGCAGTTTTGCTTTGCGGGTTACTTTATTGGAGCAAAATAAGCATAATCATTCATGCTTTCTTGATTATGTGTTTATATGAATTAGGCTATGTGAGATGAAAGGCCAAGTACCTTCATTCAATTTATTGGTTGCATTGTAACAAGGTCTGCATGTCTTTTGTGCCATGTGGCTATATTATAATATAGTTCCTGTATTTCTTATTTCATAGCAACATAGGACTGGAAGGGGTCTCCTGAGCCATCATGTCCAGTTTCCTGTATTCACAGATAATCATTTATCCAAGGAAGCCCCCCCAAATCATCACTTTAAATCCTCACACACAGCTACAAGACACTGAACTTTTCTTTTTTAATGCAGGGTATATATTATGAAAGATGTTATAGGGATATAAGAGAAAATAGTATAGGAAATTATCAACAATTTTCTCTGCTCTTTTGAGTATATTCTAATTTCATTCATATGCTTACTTGGCCCTTGAGTCAGGCTGAACTTTCAGGGTCACTTTCACTGTTGCAGAAATTCAATCTATGATGTTAAATTTTCTTCTATATACCATTCTTGACAGTGTGTTTTAAAGTAGCCAGATGGCTAAAGAGCACAGGCACAGAGAGGGTGAAAGTTTTGAAGTCTGCCTTTCTCCCTTAACTTTTCTTTATCTTAGTTGCTTAACAGCTTTAGATGCAGCTCCAAAAGAGCTGGTTTGGGAGTTCTGGGGTAGGTCCCCATTACTATATTAATTCAAAAGTTAAATATTGAGACAGGTCAGCCACTTCTATGGTATGGCTGAACACCACAGTGAAGCTAGGGAGGAAACGCATAGTTCTTCTGAAATTCACTGACTTACTTTTTCATGAAAACAAGGTCCAGCTTTCTGCAAGGTTTAGGAGCCAGTTTTGGGGGAAGCCCACAGCAGCTGCTATTTGAAATTGATCAGCTTGCAGTCCTCAAGTGATCAAACATCAGAGGAGTGCTGAGTTTGCCTGCTAGCCAAGCCACAGCACTTCGCAGATGGCTGGGCCTTTTCATGTTTTTACATAACTGAAAAGTAGGCTGACTGAAAATCTGCTCCTTAAAAGAAGGCTAGATCTGCACGAATGGAGGCATAGGCTTAGCTAATGCCATGTGGCTTGTTGGGCCCTTCCTTGGTGGTGGCATGCTGTTTTAAATCACAATAGTCAGCGTACGGAGCCACATTATTACGATGTGCAGATCAGGTGGGACCTGCTCTTTCTGAGCCTTGCTGAGTGGCCATATATTTCTCCCCATTCCCAGCTGCTTCTGGTATACCACGTCCTTTTAACACAAAAGTGTATAGTATAAATACTAACTCTACTGATCTCAGGGCCTGCATGTGCGTGCTTTGGAGTGCAGTGAGGGAAGATAAGACCATGTCCCTTGTTTGCCAGTGAGTCGAGCCCTTTCAGCCACTCCTGAACATACTTTTGATCCCTCCAGGGTGTCTAGTAGCTCTGATTGTTGTCATGTTTTTATGTCATTTTGCTTTTTGGAGGAGGGATCCTTATGTTGGATAAAATTGTTTAACTCAAATTTTGAATCACATTTCCTCTTTGCACATTTGTCTGCCTCGTTTCGTTGGCCCATTTGGATTAACTACCAAATAATGTTGTGCTTACACACGTTCTTTCTGCATTTCTCAATGTCATTTTCTCCTTCATTTGTAAGGTCAAATGTGGCATCCCAATCATTCCTCAGACTGAAGTCCTAAGTGCTGTGCTATGATGCTGTAGCAGAACCAACCAGGCTGGGATGAGGACAACTCATTCAGAGAAAACAGCAAAGGAATAATGGGCACAAACCCAAAATGCTGCCACCCAAAATTGTTTCATTTCCAAATGCTTTTCCAGTGTGTCAGAGTCATCCTTCCCCCAGTTATGTTTTTGCCATACACTAGTTCTAAGCTTCTGAAAAAGTGTCTGGCGTTTTGTCCTGAATTGTAGGTTATCTGCGATCAATGAAGGTTGGCTCATTGCTTTGCATGGCAGTTGGGCATCTTGCCCCACAGTGTGAGCAGCCCACTTTTGAGGAAGACTGGAACATTTTCCTGAAGTACCTCCATTAAGTCCCTTTCCCTGGCCCCCATACATAGGTGATTTGCTGTTGTGAAATAAAATCATAATATGCTTATGTACCAGTAGCAGTAGAGAGAGGATGTCTATGTATTATGATTTCTGCCTCTGGGATAAAGGGATTATGGTGTGAGTGCTCTGCAGCACTTGTAGTCTCTTGGCAGTTGTGTTTGTATAGTGCCCCTAGCAGGGGAAATTATGTGACTCTCTATGGCTGGCCAAAGAGTGTTGTTAATGGAGAACAGTCAGCCAGAATGCAAAAGAGAGTTAAAACACTATAACATGTGGCCAGATCAGCCATTAATGATTCTGTCTAATCCCCTTCCAAGACCCATTTCTTTAGGTCTTAATGAAAAGGCTGACATAACTTAGGCCTGTGCATGAAAGGTTGAAATTCCTTTTTATGGAGTTGGACCTTAAGTGCAGACTGCCCCCCTGCCTTTGACAGCAGAATATAAGTGGCACTAGTCAGGCTGAACAAGTTTAGCAAGGTGGAAATCTGTTCTGCAGTTGCCTACCAAATCTCTCCTGGCTATCCAGAGAATATCTTCCATTGCAGTGGAGCTGCTTGCAATAGAGGTAATCTGCTGTGAAGTCTCTAAATAGCATTAGCGTGCCCTTGGAATGGCATAATTCTGCTTTGGTGTGGAGTGGAACACCAGGACGATGAACTTGCTGTGTGTTTGTTATGTGTGTGCACGTGATGCCAAGCTCTGTCCATCTTTCAAATTGATTTAGCAAGTAATATTTTCTTTTTTTCTTTCCTTATTTCCTTTCCTGTGATGTGTCCTTTCTCTTCTACTCTCCTGCCCTTTTCTTCCGTGTCCTTCCTTCCTCCCCTGTCTACATATGATCTACCATGTCCTTGGTCTGCTAGCTGGGAACCTGAGGCTGCAGCAAATTGTAAATCCGGTTGATCCTCTCAAAATCCTGGCAGATGTGCACTGGACACACATCCGTGAGAGAGAGGAGGAGGAAAAAATGGTTCCAACCTCAAAGTCCTCCACCTCCAGAGGTAATCTCCCCTGCATCAAATCCCAGATAAACTGCAGCTGTTTAATTCTGTTGCTTTTATTCCCTTGAAGAGCAGCCTTTTTCAAAAGGGTAAAAAATGATTGACAGGCTGTATTTCCTGAAACCAAGCACTGGTTAAACATTTTGCTTTTCAGTTCACTCTGTTTTAAATGACTGCTTCCACATACTGGTTGTGCTATAGTTTTTCATGGCTGCGTGTCTAGTTAGACTCTGTATTACATTCCCCTTCACAATGGAAATTATTTGAGATGGTGGGCAACAGATTTAAGAGGCTCAAAGTTTTAAAGGAAATAACTGAGCCTTCAGGGTGTATTTAAGGATTCTAAACCTGGGAAAACAAAGTAACTTATTCTGTAGATGCTTCAATGAAGATTTGAACAGATTTAGATTATATATTGAATACGTTTTGATACTGCTGCTTTAAGCACTGTAACGGTCTCTGGCAAGAAATTGGTATATTCAGGGAAGGAGATAGTCTAAGCCAATAGCTGCTTAACTCTTTGTATTAAGATTGGACACTTTTTTTTCAGTGAGGTAATCTTTTCAAGCTGTCTTTACTTATAGGTAGCTTTGGCAGAAAAAAACGCCTGTGTGCTAGCACCCTCCTCAGCATCTCTCATGCAGTCTCACTGTGGCTTGCCTTCCACATCAAACACCACATTAGACTCTGTTTTTGTCAGATGCTATGAGCTAAGGTGCTTTGGTTATTTTAGAAACCTGGAAGGTAAATCCAGGTTTAAAAAATGTATGGTTTGGTAGCAAACCGTAAGCTAACAACAGTCTTCCATCTAAATCCATAGCAAATCAGAGTGGTCTTAGGAGAACTGTGCTGCAGAAGGTGTTATCTTCCAGATATGAGGCAAGGTCCCTAACACTTAAAAATCACATGGTACATGCCTAAAGCTGTGGCCTGCTGTATCCTGCCTAAGGTTCCTCTGTAGTTTCAACTTTTTTCTTGCTGCAGACTGCTATATGCATTTTTCATTGCTATGTTTTTACCTCAAAGGTGACCATGTTTGAGAGATTCTTTCTATAATAACATTTGGTAAAATGCCTTGGGATTTTTTTGGAACACATTACTCTATAAAGGTATGAGATCATTATTGCCCCCTAACCACGTTTGTATTTATATGTAGATATTCCTGCACAGTGTTGCTTGAAGTTTAATAATTTTGGGTTAGAAGTCCTGATAGTGTTTCTTGAGCTTGTCACTCTTAAGGTGAGCTTAGTTTCTATTGTGCACAAAACCAAAGTGCTATAATTTTCAGTTTTCCTTTTCACCTACAATTTAGATTTTTTTATTTTTCCAGCAACATACAAGCAAATAGAAGTAAAAACAAAAATAAACCAAAAGGTCTTTTCCTAACTTCCTATCTCCATAACATAGCTCTCTCCATGATAAACTATAAAAGCTGCCAGTAAAGTTTCTGTGGCATTTCTAACTTCCTTCAGGAAGCAGACAACCTTTCCTTCCCTTCCCCAAAGAACAGGCCAGTCTGAAAGACAAAAGTCTCCCAACCTGTGAATTAACTGCTTCATTCAGACTGTGATATATTGCAATAACAAAGATGTGTTCAACTGTAGTAGTGAGTTGCTTCTAAAAGGGCTGATAAAGCATGCACATGTGCATACATAGTCATGCTTGACAGACAGAAATCAGTATCTATATACAATTGAATAGCATCTGTTGCATGTTATTCAGAGAGCATCTAGAGTTAAAATGATTAGCGCTAAAGGACTAGGACTACATTGCTTATGAACAGAAAATACTGTATTTTATGATCTTGGGCTGCAATGGGAGTTCTTCCTGTTGCTTAGGCATCTCTTAGTGCTGCTTCATCTTCTAGCTTACCTTCTATGCCATTGTTGATTTGACTGCAACAGCTGTAGTCTGCAAGATACTGAGGACTACATACTGTCTTCAGGAACACCCTTCTTCCTTATGATATCAGAGAGAGATCCTCAGGGCAGATTTGTCCCTAACCATTTGTCTTGTCGGCTCCATTTTAACCTGTAGGTCTGGTGTCTGTTGTCTAACATCTCTTAGGTTTTATTCCTGTTCTTGGTTTTCCCTCTGTAGCATTTCGTTTTCAGATACTTTCTTATGTCTCACTTTTGATTTATTATCATTTATTGTTTTTTAAATTCAGCATCCGACCTTCCCTCCGTACGCCATGAGGCGGTGCAGGCGTGGCTGGAGACAGTCCCTGGAGGGAGTCTGCTGGTGTTCTATCTATACCAATTCACAATAACCCTGCCCGCCCCCTCTCCATGCCTTCAGCCGCTGAGATGGTACCTTAACCCCAGAACTATGGCCCTGTCGCTACTGCATGCCAAGAAAGGGGGTGGTGGGGGAGGGTGTGTGCATGCATGCCTTGCTCAAACAGTCCATTCTTGCATGAACTGGACTTTCATCGTAACCCTTTCAAAGGCAGGCCAAGCAGGAAAAATGAGGAGAAGGAAGTCAGGTTATAGCTTTTCAGCTTGGGTTATGGAACTGAAGTATAGCTCAATCATCCTTCCTGAGCCTCTTCACTAAGAACTTGGGGCTTGCTTGAAAATGGGAAAAGTAGCTAAGAAATCACTTCAGGCTGCATCTGAAACAAATTACAGCTGCCTGTTGATGAAAACAAGAAAGAAAAACTATCTGCAAGACAAAGCTGGTAACTCTGGGACCAGGCATGGTTCTGGAAATAGTTGTGCTCCACTGGCCTGTAGCTGAAAGAATACAGATGTCAATTGTTCTTCTTAGGTGGTCCTAGAATATCTTATAAAGCCAGTAAATATAGAGATTTTAGGTAGCAGGTAGATTCTATAAAAAGGACCTAAAGAAACAGAATAGAACAGAGATAACTTGAAGAAACTTGGTGTGACCTATAGATGAGTTACCTTCACACATGGAAGTAATTAGCCCAGCGCTAAAACTTTGCTTCATTTGCTGGTTTGGCAAGGCAGCAGCGTTTACAGAATAACTGCATACCAGCCTGGCAAGTCATGGCTGCTGGCCGATATGGACAGAATGCTGAACATGTAGTTTCTGACTGCCCTAGTATATAGTTCACAAGTTACTGTGTGGAAGCTTTTGGCCTTTTGCTCCTTATCCTAACTGCATATATGTATATGCACAGTATACGTATAACTATAACCAGCCACCTGCAAGCTCTCTGTCTCTTCCAATGAGCTGTCCATTGCACCAATATGTTACTTGTCTGCACATCTGAAAATGTACTGGGGGGGATGTTGAAGTATTTTAAAGAATTGATTGTGGTCTGTTCAGCCTTTGCTATAAAAAAAACTATACATCACGATTTCTGGATGAAAGAAAAACATGCATATAGTCAGTGTCAGATTTTCCTAATTTTGTGGATGACATTTTTACACATTTTGCAATAGTTGCTTGTGTTTAATGTTAATTCTTTGCTAAAGGGATTTGCTTTGGGTAATAGTCTTTCCAAAATGACATTAGCTGGTACACACACTCACACTCACACACACACTCGCACGCACGCACGCACGCACGCAACAATCAGGTCAGTAAAAGGAGATGGCAAAGATTTGGTTTGGTTAAGTACATTTATAGATATCATAGTGGGAAGCTCCATCTTTACAACTTGACTCAAGGAGTAAGCCTACAAAGTACTTGGAGATAAACAAAGCCAGGTTTTTATAGTGTATCATTTTCTCTAGCCTAGGGCAGCTATCTATATTCATCCTTTTGCCTAGGCAGTAGTTGAAAGCTAACCTGCTATAGCTTAGCCTTCTTTCTTTGAATAGGTAAGTTGCCACGGGTTATTTCTCATTTACCACCAAAAAAAGAGCCGACAAACAAGCTTTTATTGTAAAATATCTGATTCTGTAAATCCCTATCCTTGTGTGCCTTGCTTTAGCTTATGTACTTGTGCCCTCGGTCTTTTACACGTGAAATGTGTATGACTCTGGGTATTTACAGAAGTTTATTGTTTAAGGGCACAGACCATGTCACTCCACTAAGGGATGGTAACAACTGTTGGGGTTCTTGCTCCTCTCTCTTCCCTCCTCCTCCCTTCCTGCTTTAAGTAAATTATGTACCTATCCACTGTCATTATTCTGTGAATGAAATTGTAAGAAATTGTTAAGTGGAAGAATATTGGCATCTGTTTACATCACAATGTAATATATGCCCCGATTTGTGTGCATATAGTTTACATGCACAGTTACTGTGACTATGTGCTCATTCACATTAATTAAGCCTGTAACAGCTTAGTTGAATATCTAATATGTTATATGAGCATGCAGTTGTAAGAACTTCTTGCATAAATGAAAAACTGCTCAATAGTCTTTGCACAACAGAAACTTCTCTGGCCCCTGCTTTTTTTTTTTTTTTATTTAAAGGAAAAGCCTAGTTTCTGTGTGAAGTTGTGAGGATATCTTAAAACAGTGTAATGAGCACCCACAGGAGTAGCTCAGCCTATAATATTTGAGATGAGACACAGGTGAGTATTACAGAAGATGTCTGTTGGCTTTTGTGAAGTGTTAGTTAGATACCACATAGGTAGGTCTTGATGGTTCCTTCTGGAATGAAATTGTTTTGCATGTTCTGTTGTCAAAGGCCTTTATTGGTTTTAAGTTCAGGAATGCTCCTTTATACTGATTATTTAAAATAGACTCTGGGCTCTGACACAGAACAGACTTCATACAGCTTCCATTAACGTTAAAATGTGTGTATATATCTGTGTATTCTGGGTCTTGCTTACATGTACAGCAGCCCATACTACACTCAAATTGTTTCTTCAAGCAGCAGTCAGGAAATAAGCAGCACACTATCTAGTCAAAGCAGTAGAGAAGGTATACCCAGGGTCCTGTGCCCTCCTCCCCCCATGTTCAGTTTATACTCTCTGCTGCAGCACCTGTCTTTTTCTACCTACACCCTCCACAGTTGATCACTGCAGAGGTGCAGCCTATCATGGGGAAAAAAAGGTTGCTAACTCTAGTCCTCAAGCATGTTGTAGCCGCATAGCATTAAACAGTTTCCTGTGTCTTAATGGTCAACTTTCGTAGGCAGTTACCTTGTCAGATTCCATATCCCTCAAATGTCTGTTTCTATCTCTAAGTGAGCTGTTGTGATGAAGTTTGAGATTTCAGTTTTGAACTAACACACATCTGCTAACGTGTGGTAACTGCAGCTTCTTTGTGATAAAAATACTTTATTGCAGAAACAACAGCTTATTCTGGTTTGATCATTGCCTCTCATTCTTGCTTAATGACGCACTCAGGTACACCTTGGCTGAAGAAAAGAGGGTGGTGCTTCACCAGACCTGTTCCTCTGAACTGCTGTGACTACTTTGCAACACCAGTGTTGGTGACTAAACTTGCCTGAAAGCACAAATACCGTGACTACTCCAATTTAAGCCCTGGAGTGTCATTTGATTGTATGATGAAAGTGTGTGTGAGAGCACGCATGTGTGTGCCTATGCCTGTGAGAATACTGCTGCTGACAGTTCAGACCACTTTAGTTTGGAAACTGTGAATAAACATTCCCATCCTGGCCACTTGTAGTATAACACCAGTGCTTTCCCTTCTAAAGATCTCTCTCTCTCTCTCTCTCTCTCTCTCTCTCTCAACATTTCAATACATTCTAGCCCCATGTGAAGAGAATGATGTGGAGGATGAAGTGTGCACAGAGCCTGCAGATACAGAAGGAGAAGCAGGAGAAGATGGAGATACCGGTGCAGAACTGGATGATGGTATTGTACTATTACGTATCACTAAACTTTGTTACAAGATCAAAATCATGATGGGCAGCAAACATTTTGCATGAGGCCAGTTCAGTCAGAGCAGATCTGCGCGTAGGAGAATTCACCGCAGATAAGTGAGAGGGAAATTGTGTTGAAAGATAAAATGAAACTGAAGATCTTCACCTGATTAGAGTGAATTGCCCACCTTGTTGGAGGGCTCCATCTTGCAGTCCTTGGTCACATTAGTCCAATTGAATGAAAGAAGCAAGAATTCATTAAAGAAAAAGACTTTAAGGTTGGGCCTAAACCTTTCCCATGCCATAGAAGATATAGACATTTTCCAGTACAACCCAGAAGAATATGAGTCAAACTAAAAAAACTATTTGTCTGATATCCATATCTGTTTGTGATTCCTATTAGCATAATGAAGGAGTGAAACATTTATATGCTCAGGTACTACAGTCATTATCACCCTGTGAGTAAACAGCAGTAAGATGAAGGAAGTAGAAAAGGTATGGATCTCCTCATGGGCTTATATTCAATACCTCTTCCCTTCTATTTCTTTTACTTTTTCCCATCCAAACCAATGATGGTAGATGACATCCCTTCTGATGCAGAAGCTGAATATCAAGAAGAGCCAGAGCTGAAGGTCTCTGATGAAGAGGAGGAAAAGGCAGTGGAGGAAGAGGGAGAAGTAGTTAGCCATCGCTGTATGACAAAAGGTAAGCTTTATTCATTTTATCTTGCACTCCAATTAATTATTTGAATTGTTAAGCTGAAATACAGGGAAAAGCAGCCTCATACACTAAATGTGAATGATCTCATTACTCCCAGTGGCTTGGGTACATACTTTCATTTAAATTCTGAGAAAAATGTTACACAGTCATGATGAGCTACAACTTCTTAAAGCATGCAAGAATCTTCAGAATGAACAGATCCCTGGACATGTGGGGCTAATCACCCTGCATCATTAGTTTCACTTAAAGATTCTCAAGCAAGTTCCAGATGGACCAGTCTAAAATTTTAAGTCTGCCATCTTGCTTGCGGTTCATTATGTTCATACAGACTTGGAATGTTAATGGACTCATTTGTTGTTTTATGCATGCTCTCTGTTTTCTCTAGATCCATGCAAAGTCTCCTTCTCCATCCAGTCTCCCTGTGAGAATGTTCTTCCTCTGTCTCCAGTTGATAGTCCCAGACCAGAACAAACAGAGGTAAGAAAGGTACTGGTGCTCTTAACTTTGTATATATCAAAGATAAAGAAGAAACTTAAAAGATATATACCATATATAACATGTCCCAGCCCCAGATGTGTCCGGGTGCATCTGAGACATGTTATCAGGGAACTCTTGTGCTTTCAGAGTTGCCCTTTACCCAAAACCTCTCTCTGCTGTCTGCTGCTTGACAACTGAGAACCAGCTGAGATATGCCAGGAACCAGCCCCTTGGCCTGTGACACATCAACTTTACCAGTCTCGTCCAGGCTTTGCCAGCTTTTAGCAGAAGGGATTTTGAACTCTGGAAGGAACACACCCTTGTCCAGTCTCATGCTCAAGAAAGATGGATCTCTGTAAAGAAGGCCTGTTTATATGGCCAAATGCTCTGGAATCACAGTTAACACTGACACTAAGTGCATAAAAATATAAAAATTATTTATTATTTAAAAAAACAAGCATAAGAATCAGTAACCATGTGCTAAGATGCAGAGAGACCTATAAGAATAAACAAACAAAAGAAAATATCAGAACAAACCTGTTCTTACTCTCCACTTTAAATCCAAGGATGCAGTCCTTAGCCAGCTTCAACTGGTTAAGAAGCAGCTTCTCCCTCTCTCTCCCTCTTTTGTATGGCATTAGATATCAACTTCCAAATCTATGAGCTTCTCCCTCTGACCTCATTTCTAGGCCCTTCTGCAGTTTCTCCTGCCAACTTGCTTTACTCAGACTGATGGACTCCAGGGTTTTGGAGGGGGGTGGGCGGGGGGGTATTTTTTTATTTTCATGTCTCAGGCCAAATTGACCAAACCAGTTCCAAATTCCATTGACTGAGCCGGAGCTCAGTTGTTGAGGTCCATGTGATGTTACCACCAGCAGGCATCTTATCTCCCGGACTCTTCAGCCTGGGTCTTCAGATACTCCCAAATCCATAGCAGACATCCCACATGCAAGCACCAATTCCAGAAGTCTTGGGGTTCAGGTGCCCGTAAGTCTTGTTTGCTCTTAGCCTAAACACCAAAGGATCAAGCTAGAGAGAAATCCCCCATCTCCATAAAATAGTGTGTAGCTGAGATCCTCCCATTGGAAAGCTATAGTAGACTCTTGTAGGGGGGGTCCCACCTGCAATGCAAAGGACAGGTCTCCACCTTCAATATTACAGGTCAGAGAGAAGGGGAGTTCCCTTTCCAGGTACAGCAAAACCACCTGGACCGATACTAGCTTCCACCATGGTGGTGATCATTGCATCTCCTCTGCTAGTGTTTGCCCAGGCCTGGGAGACTGAGGACCAAGCCATGTTCTGGAGGTAGAAGTAGAGTTGCTAATCTGGCTATTTGCATACCTCCCCACTGATCTCTTGGGGAGGGCGTGCATGCTATGCTCACCCACCTCCCTAAAGGTATGTGTTTACCAGACTAAAATGTTTCCTGATCTAATTAAAACTAGTGCATTATTTCAGACATGGAGATTATTAATCCAGCCTTCTCTCACTTTATTTACTCCACAGTAAAAAATGTTTTCCTTGTTCCTAGGGGTTGTACATGTTAGGGTTTCTCCTTTTAAAGTATTAAGTTGTTGTTGTCTGGGAGGGCCTCTGAGAGTAAACACGCTCCTGTAAAAAGCTGATTACATTGGCCTCTCCTTAGGTGCTAAAGAAACTCATTGTTTACCATTTGAAAGTTGTTATCAAGTTTTGCAGTCATGGCCCCATTATAACATATGAGAAATACATTTTATTTCAAATACCACAGTGCATATAAATGTGAGGATAATAAGGCTAAATACAGCTTAACATTACCTATATGTATGTAGAGACTACACATGCCATGTCAGTAAAACAATCTCAAGAAACCGTAAAAGACACCCCATAGACCTCTTAGGTTTGTGACTCTCTATTTATCCAGAATCCAAGACAGCTTCAAATTTAAAATGAACCCCCAATAATTAGATTCTATACATGGAAAATTATAACAAATGTATATGTATATAAACTACTTATTTGGAGGGGTGTCTTAAATTCACCCCCCCACCCCCACTGCTGCAGAATGGAAACAAGGTGGAAGGGAGCAAACTGTGTGGGGTCAAGTGGCTTGATTCCTGCCTCTTGTCCCCAGCCTGTCCCCATACCACTTGCCCCTGGTGCCTGTCACATTGTATTCTTCCCCCCACTCCCTCTCACTTGCCTCCTCTGCCTGCACCAGTGCCTGGCCCCCAGCCTCCACTTGCCACTTCTTCCCTGCCTCCCTCCCCCAACCCACCTGCTTACCATATGTGGCAGATTTGCCTTGGGCTCCAGTCCCAGTGCTGATCAGGCAGCAGTAGCAGTGGCAGCCCCAGGCCTGGGTCAGGGCAGCTCCTCTTCTGCTAAGCCAAATCCTCTTTCCCCACCCTGTCTACCTCAGGTCTAGGTCAGGCCCCAAGTCAGAGCCATAGCTGGAGCAGCCACAGCCAGTTCTTTGGTTGTCATGAGCATAGTAGTACTCCAAAAAAGCCGTGTCTTGGAGTTGAATAAATATGGTACTCTTCTTCATTTGCTTGTGTAGCTAAAATGAGTTGCATGTTTTACATGCAGTAAAATAGTCCTGTTCAAGTGATGGTCAAGTTATGATGTGCTTCCTCTGCAGCAGTGCCCTATCAGATTCAGAAAGTGTACTAGTGTGCTTCAGATGAATGAAATTCACTCATCCACGTGAAATTTATGACCCCTTGAATCATTAGAGTCGTCCTGGCATTGCAGTATAGTGAGCCTTTAGACAGGAACTGCCTCCCATTTCTGAGAAACAATCTTACCACAGCCAACTCTGGCCATTACATAGTATTGTAGTCAAGAAATCTTGAAGAATGTATGTCAAATCTACTTTGGGGAAGGGGTCTACCACTATATGTTTACTTGGAGTGAGGCAAGGGGAAAGCTTCCTGGACTTTATCCCTCTTTTATTTCCAAAATTAAATTTGCCATATCAACTTGCAGTATAGATAGCTTGTACACTAGAACATATACCAAACAATAAATCAGCTCTTACATTGCTTTCCAGAGGAAAAGGATGTCAAATGCACTGTTTCATAGTTTGAAGCATCAGTCTTTCCTCTCTCAACTTTCTCTGAAAGCCTGAGGAATGAACTAGAAATCTAATTCGTAGTGACTATTAATGATTACTTCTTTATTTCCGTAGGAAATTAAGAATCCCCTCACTGGGCTGACATGCATGGACAAATCTCCAGAGACACGCTTTTTTCCTGAGCCTTTTGTTCTTGAAGAAAAGACAAAAGATGAAATTTCTGAAGATCAGAAGGTTCAAAGCTCTTCTGTGTCACACTCTCCAGTACTTTCTCAGCCAGTTGCATCACCAGAAGCCATCACACCTACAGCACCAGTGAAATCTCAGCCCCCAACACCCACACTGGCACCCTCTACTCAGCTGCCTATTTGTTCCCAGCCTTTACCCTCTGCTGAAGCATCTATTCCATCCCCAGTGGAACCTCCAGTGTGTTTTCAACCTGTTCCAGCCTTAACATCCACTCCTCTGGTCAAACTTGCTCTAAAAAGCCATGATTGTGAAATGGAAAAATTGGGGAGTCCTACTACTGCAGAAGAGGCCCTGAAGCGAAATAACCTTGTAGAAGAGTTCTGGATGAAGAGTGCTGAAATCCGGAGGAGCCTGGGGCTTACTCCAGTGGACAGAAATAAACGGTCAGACCCTAGCTTTAATATATCAGCCCTTGAATCACCGCCTCTGAAGTCTTATCACGCTAAGAATGCTTCAGAGCAGGAGGGTATCCATCTTGTGAAACCTGAACCTGTCCCAAGAAGGCTGATTACACCCAAATTAGAAAGTGAGCAGATATCTATGCTGACTCCAAAATCTCCATCAGACAAAGAACTGAAGAATTCCAATGAAGTAAAAAGAGATCTCTCCAGTAGCTCTGGACTTGGCCTTCAGGGCAGCTCATCTAACATGAAGACGTTGGCAAGCCAGAGCTTCAACACTTCTGATTCCACCATGCTTACTCCTCCATCAAGCCCTCCCCCACCACCTCCTCAAAATGAAGAACCAGCAACTTTGCGTAGAAAAAGGCACCAGGCAAATTGGCAAAATGAGGTAGAGTCTAAGCCAATTCTAACAACAGCACCAGCATCCCATGCACCTCCACTTTATGAGCACAACCATTCTGCCAAAGAGTCAACTGAGGCCCCAAAGGATGAGATACGAAAGTCATTTGCAGAGAGTGTGGATGAGATTCCATTTGCTGATGATGTAGAGGACACTTATGATGACAGAACAGAGGATACAAGTCTTCATGAGAAATTCTTTACACCCCCTACCAGTAGGCCAAGACCAGAGAAGCCTCTTCATCTGCCATTGGTCAAAGAGAATGGTGGACCACCATCAGGGGAAGGGACAGTGAACCAGAGGAAAAGGGTGCTGCCTCAAGTTTCTCTAGAAGCCAAGGAACTAGCTGAGGAAAGAATGCGAGCCAGGGAGAAGTCTGTGAAGAGTCAGGCATTGCGGGATGCCATGGCTAAACAGTTGTGTAAGATGAAAGATATGGAAATGGCTGCTGTTGCTGGAGCCTCCAAGACACGAAAAGCATCTACTATGCCCATGACAACCAAAGAGCTGGTTTTTGAGTCCCCAAAGCATTTGGCTATGAAAGTAGCAGAGGGCCCCATGCTAAAACATGATGTTGGTAATGAAAGATTCCCCTCAATCTCTGCTGATGTGAGTGTGCATGAAGGGTCAGTCACCTCATCAGAAGGCTCCAGTGGGAAAAGTAAGAAAAGAACTTCTCTCTTTTCCCCTCGTAAGAACAAAAAAGAGAAGAAATCCAAGAATGACAGCAAGCTGTCTGACAAGTCCAGTGGTGGGGCAGAGGAAGCTACCAAGCCCAAATCATTGTGGAAGTCTGTTTTCTCTGGATACAAGAAAGATAAGAAGAAAAAAACTGATGACAAATCCTGCCCTAGCACTCCTTCTAGTAGTGCCACAGTGGAGTCTGGAAAGCACAAGGGCTTTCCACTAGTTACCGCAGCAGGTATAATACATTTGTTAACCTATGTGTTATACTTTTGTTATAGCAGGAAAGTCTTTGCAAAGAAGTTATTCCAGCTTGCTGCCATGCTGTGTTATGCTTGAGTCATTCTCATTTACCTACTGTGCAAATCAGGTTGACCCTGTACACCTTTGTTTGTAGAATAAGTAGCTGGTGTCATTGAAACGGATTGTCTAATAGCAAGTGTGGTAAGTTACCACTTTTTTTTCATTTGGCTGAGTCTACAGGATTAGTCATTTTTCTAACTCAGCCTAACTCGTTAGAAAGGAAATCTATGCTATGGTGATTACCACCTTTTATCTTATTTGAATTCCCATTCCAACTCATGAATTCACTTCCACTGAACCTAGTATGAAGTGCCTTTGTAGATCACCATGAATATTCCTTCATAAACTAGCAAGTAAATGGATATTGAAAAACATAACTATTTCTCCTGCCCTCTGCTCTTACTCTGTAGTCTGCCAACTCTATACTAGTCTAAAAATAGGGATTCTGTGTTCATTCATAAATGCAGACCTCATATGCTATGAAGTGCGTAGTCAAAGCACTTTAATGACAATTCAAGACGCTTATAACAAAGGCTAAGCATCTGACTTCTGGACTTGTACCAAAATGGAGTCAACCAAAATGATTTCGAATCTGCTGCTGTCATCTAAATGCTTGGTCCATTTACTGGAGCTGTGACTTTGCTCCAGGGAAGGAAAAGAAGGTCTTGCTATTTTTAATATAATTCTCAAATTGATTTCCCTGAGAACCTGGTGCTTCCACCCTGCTAATTTTGTCTCATTTTTTGGTTCAGTTCATAGAGTAATGCTTTTGTAGATGCTATGTTCCCTAGTAATGCAGCAGAGAAAGATTGATAACATTAACTTTTTTTCATAAGATTGTCAGTCAGGATCACAGCCAAGGTGCAAGGTATCTGTGGAGAGAGAAAAAAATACAATTATAGTTACCAGTCTTCTAATTTTATCATCTCATTCTTATTACTGATTTCTCAGATTTGCAGCTCCGTCGACACTTGAGTTTCTCAGAGGACTCTGACCTTTCCAGTGATGACATTCTAGAACGATCTTCCCAGAAGTCCAAGCGAGAGGTAGGCAGACCAGAGCGGTTTGGATGTGGTCGTTCTTTGTCATTTTTGCTATTTCTGCTGCACAGATGGTTTTCATAAGAAATGGCTGACAGAAAATTGAGCAGGATGGCATCCTTGAGACGTATTTTTTCAGACGGGTTTACGGTTTCATAAGCAACAACCTACTTTGTCAAACTGACCTACTTTGTTGTCTGTGACAGCTTACTCCCCTCTGAATCAATTAGTCTCTAAGGTGCCACCCTGCCCTACCTTCTGCCTGACGTCAGACTAATACAGCTTACCTCCTCTGTGCATGTGAAATAGTTGAATCAAACCTGAAATCAGCCAGTCAGATTCAACTAACTGTTAAGCTTCCACAGTGCCATCCTGTGGCAGATCCGTTGTCTCACAGCCACATTTCCTTACAAAAATGTGTATACAGTATTGTCTTGTTCTGAAGGTGGGATCATTTGTTCTTGTAAAGACAATGCTGACAATCTATTGCAACAGAAATATCATGTCTCAGCAGTGGATTTCAGTGGTTCGAAAGTTACTTAGAAATTTGCTTTTGGAATATTGACACTGTAAGGTGAAGGTCTGGTTTCAGTACGTTGTTGTGACAGTAGATTGATATGGTGGAGTTCAAAGCAAACTACAGACAAGGATGTTACTCAGCCAGGAATAGCCAAGACATGGCGTCTACCAAAGAGGAAACAACCAATTTGTGGTTTTGCTGTGGTATGTGTGTGCCTGTTTCCTCTGGGAGAAGGGGGATACATGCAGTGTGCTTTAGGATTTTTTTGTCTGCAGAGTTTCTTACTCTGCAACTGTTTCACCTCCCATTTTGTAACTGCTCCCTGTGAAGAATCTATGGGAATTCAGCATGTTCACATAATCTCCCTAGACATAATCAATGATTATTTGGTTGAAGCCATGTTTACCTCTGACCAAAAGATGTGGCAGGAGCCAGGAACCCTGGCATATTGCTCATTTATATGTATTATTTAAATAAATTAGAGGCAGTGGCAATGTTGAAATAGGGGAAAAGTGACAGCAAAAATAAAATTAAAATATAAATATGAGCATCTTTTTCCCACTCTGAGGGATTCTTGGATCCGCACTGGAGTGTGGAGAATGGGTTCAGCTTTTTGAATCTCAGTACACCGATTCTCAGCTCAGACATGGGCTATGGTTTTGGAAATAAACAAGTGATTTTCTTTTTGTTTCTGCTGCTGCTTTGCTGAACCCTAGCTCTTAATGGAGAACTCTCATTAGCGAAAAAGAGCCTTACAGGGGAATGTTGTAGATCTCTACTCAGATGGTCAAAAGTTCCCTCACCTCAGTCACAAATGCAGGCTACAGCAGATGCCTGATCCAGTGGGGGAAAGGACTTGGTTGATGTGGGCAGTTGGTAGTATTGTAAGTGGAAATACAGCAGGAGGTGCTTTTCATTGGGGCATGTAGTTGGATTAATGAGCCCTAATAAACAGGGCTAGGGGAGGGATTACTGAACTGAAGTAAATGGGACTCTTTCCTGAGTTACTCAAATTTCTGAGCTTATCACCCTTCTTAGATGGGAGAGAGTTTTTATTCTGAGAACTACACTATTTTTATATTGGATTCCTTTCTTTTCTTTTTCTCCCATTCTTTCCTTGCATGCTCACAAACTGTTTCATGAAAAGTTTTGCATTGTACCCAAGATGCAGAAGAAGGATGAGGTATTTGGGGAAACAAAGAGGAACAATATACAATATGGAGGGTTCAGATAACAGTCATGTTGCTGTTCCAACTTCTGAACTAACTGTGGGGGGGAAAAAAGCAAGACTCCAATAAGTACCATTTCTGCCCTCAGAGTTGGGGCACTGTCTCTAATAGTCACATTTTCCTTCTTCCTCTGTACAGAGCTCCGTAATATAACATGTTTTTTGCAGAAGACAGATCACTGGTTGCTGTTCCAGTATCCTGATACCGAACAAAATGGACATAGTCTTTTTTTTTTTTTAATTTTTAAGCCCTTTCACACTAGCAGTAAGACAGCCAAGGGTATTGTTTTCTTGTCTAGTAACCTCCCATTTGCTGTTGCTGAAGTGACAGTTAAGGAACTGCTTTCTCAGTGCCTGCCTGTGCTTTCTAGGAACAGTGATTTGGGAGTACATGCACTCATTCAGAGGGACCATACCACAGAGATGTCAGCCAAAGGCCTGAAAACAGATCCTATGTCCAGGGATGTAGAGCCTTTATACCACACCTGGGCATGCTGCGCTGCTGAAAGAAATTTATCTGGGGTAGGGCTGGCAAATTGGCAGCACTGATTTTAGGGTTTGTACCTTTTAACTACAAACTGCCTCAGCCAGCTTCTTATTATGAGGAAGAGGTGGCTTTCTTTGTGCTACATAACTTTTATCTGAACTCCTTGTAGACTAAAATCAGCTGATGCTGCTTTTCTTTGACCTTGCTTCCCAGAGGCCTTGCCCTGTTTAGTCTGCTCTTAGTAGCATTAGTGATCAGCAGTGAATTAACTTGGCATTGCCTAGTCTGGTGTCTTTTAACAGATGCCTTATTTAAAGAATGGTAATGTAATTCCCCTGTGGGATGTGTGCTGAAAGGCATATGTCTGGGGTGTGCATGTGTGTGTGCATGTGTCATTGTTAGTGTGCAGTACATGGTGTTGTGATCAAGTGTACTTTTCCTGTTGTGGGCAGTTTGCTTAAATACTACAGTTTGCATATTTTTCAGATTTTCATTTGTGATTGATTTTAATTAAATGCTAAATGCTGGCACTTTGCCCAGGATGGCATGGTGCCCTCTGCTTCTCATTGCACAATGGAAGTTAACCTTGCTTAAAAATACTAGGCAGTGTACAGTCACTTCACCTGTGTGGTGTTATATTCTTTGGATAGATGAGATAGCAACTACATTTCTTACTTTTTGAGTTGAAATTACAAGAGAAAAGAGCCAGTTATTACTGACTCTAAGCACAGCTCCTCATTGAGCCATTGCTT
This sequence comes from Alligator sinensis, assembly GCF_000455745.1. Lineage (NCBI taxonomy): Eukaryota > Metazoa > Chordata > Crocodylia > Alligatoridae > Alligator > Alligator sinensis. The sequence goes on from NW_005841929.1 coordinate 986,148, forward strand.
TTGCTTTCTGCAATGAAACTTTCCAAAAAACATGCATCAGGATTTAGCCTGTACCAATGTAGTAAGTGTTGCTATCTCTGTCCCTAAAACTCCTTGGACATGTCTTATTAAGGTAGCCAATATTAGCTTCCATTGATTTATGAGATGCATCCTCTTCTCAAAGAGTGTCTCCCTAGCTTGCAAAGTGATGAATAAGATCTTGGTAGTAGAACCCAGAGCTTGTTTTTAATGTACAGAAGGGCAACACTTAAACCATAAAAGCCCCAGAACTTCTGAGAGAGACAGTAGAACAGAAATGAGGAGAAGTGTGTCACTGAGACAGCAAAAGAGCTGCAGCTGCTGCTGCTCTGAAGCGTGAAGAAATTACACGAGATGTTTACTGTGGAGTTGCCAAATTAGCTCCAGAGTAAACTTCTCAGCATCTACACATACAGCCCTATTAGACCATAGTAAACTAATAAGCACCACCATAGGTTGGTGTTAACACAAGTACTACCCTGTGTTGGCTTTATTTAGTGCTCTGCAACACACTGATGGGGCTGGCTAGAGCACAAGGGTGCTTCAATGTGGGGGCTCTCTGCCAGCTAGCCCTACACTGAAGCACCCTTATGCCCCAGGCTGACCCTTGGAGCCCCCTGCCAGTTGGAACTGCTCTGACCTGGCACAGTGTGCTGCAGTCCTGGGTGCACATGTAAACGCAGTGCCTGGCAGCAATAAACTCCTGTGCGTACTGTGCTGGAGTTGACTTAGGTTTCTATGGGTGCATCTACACGTGCAACTAAGTGAGTCACATGACAGTCCAGGTAAAGGCAAAACCCAGTTATATGGCACTTGCTTAATAAAGAGTAGGGAATTGTTCATTAACACATGAAATGGACCGTCTTCATTGTTACAGAATTGTATTGCATCTACCTTAGTTGGGTCCTGAGCCTTGATTAAGGTTCTAATGTAATGCAAATGACCACAACAGTTTAATGAATTGCTCTAATGTTAGTGAATGTGAACCTGTGATTCAGAGACATTCATCACTGTTATTTTTGGATAAATTTGCTGAAGCATTTTTTTTCCTAGCAAGAAATAAAGGATGAACCGGGCAAACCTAGAGTCTTCCCAAACAAAATATTTTTCTGTTTCTAAGTGAACTTGGTTGTATGTGTGTTTATTTTTTTTTAATAGCAATATATGCTTGACTGAATTGATTCGTATCAAAACAAACTAACCTCAAAGCAAACTCACCTCATTCTGTCATTCCAAACTTTGAACACGCGTTTTGTCTGTCTACACATCTCCATATACTTATTGCCGGAGAGGGGTTAAATCCATAGTGTTCTGGGACTACAGAAACCTCTGAGGGGATCTCCAGGCTGAATTACCTCCCATAAGGCTATTCAGAATTGCCTTCAGGAGAGCATAAATTGGTTTGTGATTGAGACAACTTCCATTGTGTATAACTGAGCCGCACCAAGTTCATCATTTGTGCCATTTTGTTGCATTTAAAAACAGCTTTGTTTTATTATTTTGCATTTATTTTCAATGTTGAACTGATTTTGCTCCATTTTGTTTGTTTGTTTTTTATTTTTTTTCTGTTATCATTCCCCTTTTAAAGTCGATTTATGTACCACACGCCTTGGCATTCAAGAGATCATACTCGTCAAAGGTAGTGTCTCCATTCCCATTAGCTGGCCATTGTTGCATGCATGCCCATTTTATTAACCCATTGAATCCATAGCCCCACACCACATTTGCACTAACACCATGACCCTTAACTGTGCATGCACGAAATGTTAGCAAACATTGGCAGCAGAATCTTCCTTGAAATTATCTGTTATCTGGAACGTGAATCCTAGGACCCAAAACTTTGTGCCTTGTTAGAATGCATGTAATAATCAGTGCAATATGAAGTACAAAAAGTGGGTGGTTCATCATGCTGCAAGATGTTCTGGAGCTTCAGATGCTTTTAGAACCCTTAGCCTCATAATCTGCTGATTTGCTAGGTAGAACATGTACTGCAATATGTGTTTCAAGAACAGTCTCACCATACAAAAGCAAGTGACTGTGTTGGCTTTTAGGATCCTTCAATACTCTTGGATACCCCCTGAAATCTTAATGAAATTCTACCTTGGGTTGAATTCAAAGGACAGAAGTTACATTCATTTTTCAGGAATATCACTCTTTCATAAACTCCATCAACACCCCCAGTTTATAGTCACAGGTAGAATCTTAGACTCTCACACAGAATAATTTACTGTCAGTCCCTATTAATTTTCCTTTTTAACTTGGATATTCTTTGTGGATTATGAGCAAAAGAACAGAGAGGCAAAATATTAACGTATTTCCCTTGGAGAGCTGGTGATGGTCCATATACCATCTCTCTTGGTTTAGAAGTCTCAGAGGTTGCTGCACAGAAATGGACTTTTCAGTGAGGGCTTGTAATAGTGTAAATTCACTAAGAATAGATGAGACAGTTAATTAGATAAAATAGAGAAAAGAAACTTAGGTCGTCTTTTCCCAATAGTTTGACCTTTGACTTGATGTGTCCTGATGATACAGTCTCAGAATTGGCCTTGATTATGGAGAAGAAAGTGTCTGTTTCCCTTAATTGTTGAATCTGTGTGTGTATGTGTGTATATATGCACACAGTTATGAAACCCTTTTAAGTCCTATAACCCAGTGTCCATGTAGACTACAACACAGTCAGCCAAAATCACTGAAAAGGTGGTTGCACCTTTTACACAGACAAATCATGTTGTTATAATCAGTCCTAGTTCCTCTCTCAACCATTCTTACATTCGGGTCTCTTTGGGCTTGTCTATACATACAGAAATTGCACCAATTTAACTTCAGCCACTACAAAGTTTAGCAGCTAAGCCAAAACAGTTTTATCAGTTGAACTTCCCCATGTGGACACTTATGCCAGAATAAGAGTGCTTATATGGTAGTGGGGTGAGGTGGAGGGGGGTCATATCTGCAGAACCAAGTCAATTTAAATTCACATTTAGCTTATATAAGTATAACTTTCCCAAATAGACAAGCCCATAATCTGTTAGTACAGAGTGATTTAAGAGTGTTCACACAAAGGGATTGTGCAATTTTAACTAAGGATTTGTGCAGATAAACTGTTTACCACAAAGTAGAAAGGAGGAAGGATTTCCCATGCATCAGCTGCTCTGTGGTAATTGCCCATGTGCACACTTCACTTAGGAAAAGCTTAGCATCTTCCATTGAGTCTGTTTCAGTGAAAGTGTTGAATGACCACAGGTTAGCTGTTGTCTACTGCAGGGTAAGGACATGCCCACCTACCACAGAGCAGGTGATATGTGGTAAAGCTCTATCCTTTTTGATGTTCAGTAAAGAGTTTATTTGCATATGCTCTAAATCTTTTTAGAAATAAACTTAATTAAATGGGTTCAATTTTTCTATGCAGACTGGGTCTTTAGACTTTGCAGTTGGCCCACACGCTTCTTCACTCCTTGTTGACCTGGAGAGTGTCACTTGCTTCACTGCAAACACCTGTGTGCCTAGAACAGCCTGACTGTTTGAGAAAGGGCTGCTAGTGAAGGATCAGCTCTTTTGCAAGGTTAAAGGAGAGAAGGGACCTTCCTTTTCACCAATACTTACCTGCATGCAAGTGAAATCTGCTTTTGTTTTTCCATCTGCAGAGAACTTACACAGAGGAGGAACTGAATGCCAAGCTCACCAGGCGAGTGCAGAAAGCCGCCCGGCGACAAGCCAAGCAGGAGGAGCTAAAGAGATTACACAGAGCTCAGGTAGTACCTGAAAATCCTTTTGTCCTGGAAAAACATGCTCTGTACTGTCCAGGCAAGCCACATTATACAGTCACTCAGCAGAGGTGTACAAGAGGAAACTATATTTATTTATGTATTAGATTTACATGCTGCCTCTTTCTAGAAGCTCAGGGCAGCGTACTCTCCTCTGTATTAATAGGATTTTACTGCTTCCACTCACTCCCTTGTGTTGGGTGCCCTATCTCAAACATTAGAAGTTTCTCGAAGCTATTGTGATGAAGCAGAGCAAGAAAAATGGCAATTTGTGAATATCACATCCTATAGGCTCTTTCTATAGTTGGACATCCTACCACTGCATAAAAACGCCATTAATTGAGTGTCACAGCAAATGACTGAATAATATTTGATTCAGCTATGATAGTGATAATTGTATTAGCCAGATAAGTTGTGAGATTTTGATGCCTTAGCTGTTATCAAATTGATTTATTACTTGAGTACCCTTGCCATTTGTGTTCTCATCCTAAGCAAACTGCACCACCTCTTGCATTGGGGAGTTGCAATATTGCCTGTTTGCCCTAGTTTTATGAAGGAAGCATATCTCTCCTAAGCGGAAGTGACCATGACCTGCCTCTAAGCCATCATCTGTCAAGTTGAACATTCTTTTTGGAGTTTCTGGGTGAAAGGGAAGGAAGCAGTCATTTGGGGCCAAGCGACTGACTGTGACAGTATGGGAATACTTACTGATGAAAGTGCTTCCCTCCTACTCTCTAACAGATCATCCAAAGACAGCTGGAGCAGGTAGAAGAGAAGCAGAGACAGCTGGAGGAGAGAGGGGTTGCAGTGGAAAAGGCCCTTAGGGGAGAAGCAGGTACCTTACAGTATTTGATTTGTTTTTAATGTTTGTTAATTAAATGCCCATGCAAGAGCTGATAACAGTTATGCAAAAGTTCATAATAATTTAGTTTTTTAGAGACAAGGGGTGCACTTTGAAAGTACAAGTACAGTATTTTATCTTGGAATCGGATCATGAATCTATTCTTTTTTTCCCATTGGAACTTTGAGACCCAGTTTTTCCTGATGGTCTTCTAAGTCTGGCATTTTACTCCCTATCAGAAGTCTCTGAGGCATTTGCCTTGGGTTGGAACTCAGGAAATGCTTGTCTATTCATTGTTGGAGCCAAATATGTTGGTCTGAATATTAGTTGCTTCCTAGCGCAATTGCACAGAGGTTTTCTAGTGGGGACTTGCATAAAACTGGTATAGTAAGAAGAGCCCCTTTTGTAGGTGAGGGAGAACTAACTGTGAAACAGCGTGTGTGTTTTCTGTAGTGTATTGTATTATCCAAGTTAGCGTCCTTTCAAGGGACCATCACAGAACAGCTTCAGCAGGTACTTTCTCCTCAATGTACAGCCCAGCACACTGATAACCTTCTCACCAAGTTGTATATAGCAGAAATCCACACATGTACCAAACGGTGTCACCATGTCATGTTGTTAAGGGAATGTAGTATATGTATACGTGGCTAAATGAAATGACCATTACCCGGTGCCAACCCAGGGTGGAAGGTTATATGAGAACATGCATTTTGAAGGATACATTTCTACTTTTATTTCCCCGTGAAACACCAATTCAGCAATACTAATCCCATGTTAAAATGAAAAGGTCCAATAAGAAATACCCAACAGGCAAATGCAAGTGCATGTGTCTGGCAGGCCTGGATGTGATCACTACACCATAGGGGCTAGAAATCAGAAATGTTAATAATTGGAGAGCTGTTTGAAAGTTGGCACAGCTTGCTGCCTGTGCACCGTGGTGAAAGTGCAGCCACCATTTCTGTAAGGACTGAACTTGTTTGCGTGCTGAAGAGTCACTGAAAGAAAGATCTGTCATAGTCTTCACTAGTTACTACTCAGCCATCTCACTTTGTTTCTACCTTAGTCCGACATTCTGAAAGTGCCTGTAGAAACAGTTTAATTAATAGTGGCTAATTAAAACAAAGCCTTCATTTGAGTCATGTGGTCAGCATAGGAGTACTTGCTTGACCACTTCACTGGATTTTATGTTCCAACTGACTGCTTAATGTGGGAGTTCAAAAACTATCTGATTTAATAACACATCTGCAATGGCACTCCAATCTCTATACTATTTTTGCATTTATATATGGCCCTACTGTCTTTCCTGAATTACCAGTTATTGCAGTTTATTAATACAACTCTCCTGTCTAGTTATTCTTTTATTTTTTTTCTCCTGTCATCCTGAATTCTTTCTTCTTTATCCTCCTGCTGCTGACATCCAGATAGAGATTGCCACCGCAATCTAGAAAAAGCATCATAGAAGGCAAGGAGTAATTGAGAGTGGTTTGGGATATCTGGTGAAGGGAAAGGGAACTAAATTTAGGGCCTTGTATAACTTCTTATAGAACCTCGCAAAAACCTAAAGCTAGCTCTGGCTTACCTTGAATGCTTGTGATCATTTCTTAAAGGAGGATTATGGGAGGACTGCACATTACTCCATGTGCTATTAAGAGAGACTCTTGCTTCAGCCAGTCTCTAGGAGGTGCTCTGGTCTTGTAAAGCAACTTATTTCCACCAAATGGTTGTTCTAGTTAAGTTATATCTTATCAAAAAGGATTCAGCAGTTTGGACTCTTCCAAATTTTGCACAGAATGAACAGAAAATGCATCTATTCCAGAAAAAGTCTTAAACCAATGTTGGATGAAACACAGGTCAAAACATAACCTCTCCCCCACACTTCCCAGGCTTGTGTGTGTGTGTGCACGTGCGCGCGCACACATCTTCATCTTAAACGTAGCATACATCTTGTTTCTCAATGGAGACAGTGGCATTGCCTCAGACACTCACCTGGCAATGGTTGCTGCATCTGAAACCACTGCAAATGCCATTATATAGCAAGGTCTTGAGTCTTGCTCTTATGTTTCGGGTCATGTATGGCCTGTCTCTTAATGAATTCTTACAAGTAAGGGGGTTAAAAAAGAGAGAAAATGTATACAGTGTGATACAACATCTAAAGAGGACCACTTCTGCTTAATAATTTCCTACAGATAGAAAAATGTGCTGGCATTTAATTAGGGTGAAGGAAACACAGCTTTATTACATAGTTTGTCAATACAGAAGCTGAAATCTAGATGTAGAGAAATAACTATGCAAGATCATACCAGTGGATCATCTAGTCCAACATCCTCTTTTAGGATTTAGGGCAAACAAATTATTTGCTACAATAAACAGTGTAGGGCATCACTGTGCATCAGCCGCTGTGTGGTATCTGGGTGTGTTCATGCTCTTACTCTGTGGGAAACCTCAACTTCAGTATGTTCGTTCTCAGGTTCCATTTACTGCAGAGTGAGAGTATGCATGAAAGTAGTTGCTGCAGAGCAACTGACACAGTAATTCCATGTCCCTTTTAACTTGTGATAAATAGTTCATCTGGTCATACTCTGAGATGGTAGCCAGCATTAGATGCTTCAGGGAAAAATACCAAACTGTAGTAAGTATTGTGTGTCCTAAGGAGAAATGTCTTTCTAACTTTAATTACAGGTTCACTTTTGTTTTGAAACATGAAGGTTTAAATTGTTATTATTGTTATTAATTTTAGATGTTCCTATAATGTGCTAGATATGTTGGTCCTCCCTTCAGGTTTGTAGAGTCTGCCAGGCCAATGGTAGGAAGAAGCATGCTGGTAAGGTAGGCAAAATACAGAGCTCTTAAGCTGTTTTCAGTTGCCCCTTAAACTTTCCATTTCTAACTTTCCATTGTAAAGGGAAATCCTGCTTCTCCAACCTGCTGGAGTTCTTTGAGAGTGTTAGCAAGGACATGGACAAAGGGGATCCAGTTGACACAATACATTTGGACTTTCATAAAGCTTTCAACAAGGTCCCTTGCCAAAAGCTTTTCTTTTTTTTTCTTAAACTGAGTTACTGTGGGATTGGAGGAAAGGTTGTCTCATGGACTGAGAGCTGGTTAAAAGATGGTCACTTTTCAGAATGGAGGGAGGTCTAAAGTAGGATCTACATTAGGCCCAATTTTGTTCAACATTTTCATTAGTGATCTGGAAGTGGGGGGTGCACAGTGAAATCTCCAGGTTTGCAGATGATACCAAATTATTCCAGATAGTCAAATTCCAAACTGACAGAGAGGAGCTGCAGAAAAATCTTACCAAAATAAGTGAGTGGGTAAAAATATGGCAGACAAACTTCAGTGTCAACATATGCAAGGTAATGCACATGGAGAAAAATAAGCTTAATTATATGTACACAGTGCTGGATTCTGAATTAGCTGATATGACTCAGGGAAGAGACCTTAGAGTCATTGTAGATAGTTCTGTAAAAACATCAGCTCAATGTGCAGCAGCAACCAGAAAAAGCCAATAAAATGATGAGCGTCATTAAGAAGGGAATTGAAAGCAAAACTAAGAATATCATCATGCCATTATACAAATCCATGGTGCACCCACGTCGTGAATACTGTCTGGTCTCTGCATTTCAAAAAGGATGTAATAAAATTGAAAAAGGTACAAAGAAGACAACCAAAATGATGAGAGGTATGAAGCAGTTGCCATACAAGAAGAGACTAAAAAGGCAAAGACTCTGTAGTTTGGAAAGGAGAAGGCTGAACAGGGATATGATAGAGGTCTATAAAATCATGAAGGGTGTGGACAAAATGAACAGAAAACTGTTATTCACAAAGTCCCAGAATATTAGAACTAGGGGGCACCCACTGAAATTAGTAAGAGACACATTTAAAACTAGCAAGAGTAAGTACTTTTTTACACAATGCATAGTTAACTTGTGGTATTGATTGTCACAGGAGGTGATAGAGGCAGATAGCATAGCCAGGTCCAAAAAGGGACTAGACAAATTCCTGGATGATAGATCCATTAATAACAGTTAAACAGAATGGTTGGAGATGTTTCCTCTGTCATCTCTGAGCCAGTAATGGCAGATGCCAGGGAAGGTAATGAATAGGGGATGGATCACTCCAGATATATCTGGTTCAGTGTTCTCCCTCTAAAGCGCAAAATTCCCGCTAGTGTCAGAGGTAGGATGCTGGGCTAGATAGACCACTGGTCTGACCGAGCATGATGCTTCTCGTGTTCTTAGTTATTATTTATACCTTGTATGCATTAACATGCTTTCTAGCAGTCAGTCTCATGGCCTAATGCATGCATTGTCACAGTATTTCCTTTCAGATTTTCTGCCTTTTGATTTCCTCCCCCTGTATTCTTGTATGATAAAGAAAAAAACAAATAAACAAGCACCAAATCTGCTTTTCAACACCATTCATCATCTCTTTTATGTCCCCTTTTGATCTCTTTTCTACCCTGAAGAGTCTTAAATTTCTCCTAAAATATAAATCTCTTTGTGACTTTAATTTTTCTTATTATCCACCTTTGTACTGCTTATATTTCTGCAGTATCTTTTTGAGATGGTGACAAAAACTAAAAGCAGTATTGTTGGTGAGAATTCATCATCTACTCATATGATTCATTAAAATAGTTTCAATTCATCTATTCTATATACATCTTAACATTTTGTTTGCTTATTGACTGCAACTGAGCAGACTTTTCCATTGCTCATGGTGGTGCCAGACTCTAAGAAGTTACAGTTAAATTAGGACCTAGCCACAACAATTAACAGCTCAGATTATTCCTTTCTATTTGCATTATCTTGTATTCATCAAAACAGAATATCATGTACCATCATGCGGGCTCATTCACCTAGTTTAGTTAGGCCCTTCAAGAAGTTCCTTGATCTATTTTAGTTTTGACTAGGATAAATATTTTTATCTTCCAGTATTTCCATCTCATTGTTCACACTTTTTTTCAATCTACAGTAAATATTTTATCACTACAATTATTGTACAGGTGATGAGGCACACTACTGTTAATCTTTTGCCCTGTAGAAACGTGAATGTTTAATTATTTATTCTTAAGTTTAATGATCTGATTTGACTCTACTTTTGATTCTTAAGAGACATGTATCTCCTCCTATAACTACTTAGTTTCCTTAATAGCATACCAGGCTACTCTCTCTGTCTTTGAAAATCTAACCTACTGATATTTCCACAGATGAAATTCAAGGCATAGAAACAATTCCTTTAAGCATTCTGGTCTCTATTCTAGATAAAAATTTCTATGTACTGAGGTGCTTGGTCCTTCTTTTTGCATCACTGCTGCTTTTTAAGGCACAGCAAGATAAGCAGTGTGGAAGGTTTTGTTCTGCCTTCTGCCCAGTGCTCCATGGAAGATGGCACTCTGTACATAACATAGGTATTAGCAGTGGTTTACATATAAATTCACTGACCTGGTGAAACCCGTTGGGTTTGGGCTCCTTTTCAGGTTTTATGTTCTGTTGACTGATTTCAGTTCAGTAACTAATGAGGGAAGTGTCATCTTAAATATTTCCTGAAGCTTTTTTTCCCCCCTTACTCTTCCTTTATAGTGATCTTGGGTAGCTGGTTTTAAAAGATAAGGACAATGTCTCTTACGTTCAGATCACTGTAGGACTATTAAAGAGTCTCTCTTCTTTAAGAATTGAACTACTTGTAGTGGGAAATCATGTGCTCAGCCAAACAGAAGGAACTACATTATACATCTTACCCAAAGAACCATAGTGTAGAACCAGACTGCTGGCTAGCCCTTCTCTAGCAGAGGTGTAGATACACACTGTATGACTGCACACTTGCACAACTACACAAAATCTTTCTTTCCTAAGCATATACCTACACTAAAATACATGTGTTTTCACCAGTACATGCTCCATATTAGCAGAAGCCATGTACCTTGTCTTCCTAAGATGCATGTATTCATGCAGTTGCCAGCTGTGGCAGCATACAGTGCCCTACAATCATGAGCTGAACCCATGCGCTCTCTTCTCATGCTCACCTCCCAAGGAATCAATCCTTATACCTCTTTTGCAGCTTCTCTGATAAACTATATTGCTTCCTTCTGACATGTTTTTCAGCATGGAAGCAAATTAGAATAGTTCTTTCCTTCTCGGCAAGAAAAGAAAACAAGTTGGTGTCAAGTCCTGGTATAAACTGAACTACGTGAAGAGTCTCTGTACAAACCTCTTGCCTTTTCCTCCTGGAAGTCCATGCCTGCCTGCCTGCCTGCCTGCTGGGAATTATTATTCTGTCCCCATACTCCAAAAAAAAAAAAAATATGTGTGTGTGTGTGTGTGTGTGTGTGTGTGTGAAAATATATTTATATGCATGTGGCTGCATGATTTCTTGTTATTTCTGTCTCTGTCTCCTTCCCCCTCTCTCTCTCTCTCCTTCTCTCGTGTTTGTCTGTCTGTCATATATTGCTTTGATTTTGTGGTGTTAGGGTGGGTATATGACTCAATAACTCTCTTCACCACTTCCTTGTTGTAGACTATTGGGGAGAGTCTTATTACAGTGACCTCATCGACTTGCACCTGGGTGGTATGTATAGCGGAACCTCTGCTGACACTAACCCTGCTGACACTCCTTCCCACCCTTCCCTTCACCTACTTCTCCCATCCTTGGCTCACAAACAACAAGAAGAAACAAGTTTTGCACATAACTGATTGGCTACAGCAGAACCCCTTTTCCAGCTCAAGGAGAGGAGATCTTGTCCCACACCACTATTCAAACTATTCATAAGAGATTTTGTTCCACAGCCAGATAGACTGTCCCTCTTCTCTTCTGATTTACAGAGCTTAATTCTGTTTCTAAATTTGAATATCTAGCCCTTGAATGTCAGCCACGTGTCTTGCTGGTAAGAAGCCCATTCTGTAATTTGGTAATCCTTCCCAAAGACAGCCTCTCCCTCCAGGTTTTATCAGGGTAAAGAATTTATTATGAAGTGAGCCAAAGGATACAAGGACACAGAAATGAGCATGTGCAAAATGCAGGAGCTGCTCACACCCTGGGGAAATAAATCAGAGGCAGGGCTCTCCTATTTCTCCTTTTGGCTCCTCTTGTTTCTGCCAAAGGAATCCAGAATGTTTTGATGTCTTGACAAGAACAAAAGGTTTCTATTAGGAACCTCAGAAACATTAGTGAGTGAGGGATATTACTTCTCTCATTTTTCTTTTACTGGAGGGTAGGAGGGAGTCTGCTCTCAGAATCCAGATCTCTCTTTCCCCCAGA
>NW_005841929.1:998055-1027347 GCF_000455745.1 Alligator sinensis
CATTGGAATGTTAATCTGGAAGCTTCTTATATTAATTCTTTATCGCACTTACCACGCCGAAAACTACATTCAAGTGAATTGCTCTTTTTATTGGATGTTGGGATTAAAATTATCCCTCTGATATTGCAGTTCTCCTCTCTTTGATGAATGCTGCTGCTTGGATACCTTCATATGTGGTTTTAGTATAAGATTGTAAATTCCATTTTTCTATAGTTTGCCCACCTTGAAAATTAAGATCCTTTCCTTTGTTGTTTTAGTTTCCTCTCCCCCTTCCTGTGGCAATTTCCTATTTTGGTTGCCAAATCTACTTTAGTAGAGTTGGTGAGCAACCAGCATTCCCCATGTGGACCCATCAGAAAGCCAACTGCTCACTTGATTTGTCTTCTCCAGCTCTCATTCCATTTGTTTTTAGAACATTAAGTTGTTAAGACCAAAGTGTATTTATGAGTAGGGAAACATTTGTGTCTAGATCTCCAGTATGGAGAAGATGGATGGGGCTAACCAAGTAAATATACTCTAGGACTAATTCAAAACCCGTTGCAGACAGTGGGAGTCTTTCTGTTGATTGTAATCTCTCCAAGTGCAATTTGCTTGTGTGCCTTTTTTTGTTACTGTCATTTTTCTTAGTAAACTTCTTCCCAAGATGTCCCCCCAGCCTTAGCTTCCCTATCCCATAATGTGACTGGCTAGCTACTGAGAATAATTCCAGTCTACCATCATACACCATGCCTTTGGGAAAAAAAATCATCATCCATATTCAAGTATCAATACATAAGCTTTCCCCCCACCCTCCCTTTTCTTACCCTAAGTTGTTATCCAAATCCTCTGAGATGATTTTCATGCAGCTCTCTCTCCATGGAGCCCTGTATTTCATTTATTGCATTAGTCTCTGACTTTCTTTCCTGAAATATCATATACTGAGAGGTTTTGAAGAGCCCCCAGATCTCTTTATCAGTTCTGTCCCTGCACCATCCTGTGCAGTCAGTAGGAGCTGTAAAAGGGTTGATGCTGAGTACACTTAACAGATCCTTACTCCTGTCTAATGCTATCTCCACAGTACCTCCTATCCTTCTCTTCCTCCTAATGCCTCTGTCTCTAGATAGAGACAAAAGTCCCAACAAGATCACTAATGGTGGCTAAAAACATTAAAAGCAATGTGGTTATTAATCATTTAAAGGGACACTGTCATTTAAAAAAATGATTTTTATGCTACAGAATTTCAAATTATTAAAATAAAAGCCCAATTTACTTTTCACAGCTTCTGCTTGTTTGGTTTTTGCATTTCTCTCAGCTTGGTCAGTCAGACTAAACCAGGGGTTGGCAATGTTTTTGGTCAGAGTGCCAGAAACAGTCACAACCTCAACTTGGAAGAAGTTGGTGTGCCAGGATTGGATGGCAGGGAACCTGCAAGGGGCCTGATTCTTGTGCCAGTGCAGCCCCACCCGCGCCTCCTTCCCCGTTGTCTGACCCGAGGCATGCGTGCCCCTGCCACCAGCATTGAGCCAGGCCAGGGCTCAGAATGCGTGCACCTGCCACCAGCATTGAGCCAGGCCAGGGCTCTGCAGACTTTGGTACAGCTGCTTGCATCCCCCCAGCTGCTTGCCACAACAAACGTGGGCTTTGGGCAGACCCCTGCTGCTGGTCGTGGGGTAGGGAAGCAGGCTGCTGGCCAGCAGGCAGCAGGGTAGCTGTAAGTAGCTGAACGGAGCTCTGGCCCAGTTTGTTGCTGGCAGCGGGGGCACACATACTTCAGGGCAGACTGGGGAAGGGACCAGGGATGTGCTGTCACAACAAGGATCAGGCCCCTCGCAGGTTCCCCACTGTCCACACCAAGGCACACATGCCAAACAAAATGTCTTCACATGCCACACTGGCACACGTGCTAGGGGTTGCCAACCCCTGAACTATACTGTTTCTTTTTAATTTCTATTTATAGTCAGTTTTACTCTGTGTGGTGCAAGTCTGTTTTGTTTGAATTTTTAATACTTCATGGGAATGTTCTTGTTTAATAAATCATGACATTCACATTACATCTTGAAAATATTTTTCCTTGACAATTAAAAGTAGGCTGAAATGCAGTACCAGGCAGTATCCCTTTAAATGCAGTGAACCAGTACAACCTGCTGGGTTATATGGATTTATAGTTTAGTTTTTGTTGCCTTTGTAATTTGTTTTATGCTTGTTTTTGGGGCTGCCAGAACACTTAATGCCAGAAAGATGTGTAGTTTTGAAGCTTATGGAAGAAACTCATCTTCTCTATTGTTCCAGTTTAACAGTGAATTTAAGCCTCAGTCCATGTGAGGGTGGGCCACTGTTCTCTATGAAGGGACACTGAAGTCACGTGAGCACCACATGGGTGTAGCAGTCTGCCATTCTGATTGTCAGTTCTTAGATTGGGGCTCTCTTGTCCTACAGAAAATTATTAATAGCTAGGGCTCCTACCTGGAATAATGATAACTTTGTAGAAAATCTGCCTCTGACACCTAAACCCAGCTCAGAGGAACAGGTGAGACCACTGAAGCCGTCCCCAGGTAGAAAATCAAAATTGCTAACAAAAACCCCTAATAAATTGAATTTTAAATGTTAAACCTCTTACTGTAATTAAGGCACTTTACTAATTTAACTTTGGTGACACTGGCTGCATCTGCACGAGACACTGACTGCACATTAGCCCGTGACTTGCCCAGAGCCATTCCTCGACACGACTGTGCAGTAACTCCGGTAACGACTGCACAGTCAGCGTCTCGTATAGACATGGTCACTGAGTTACTTTTCAGTAAGGCGTAAGAATTACGTAGCAACTTTCATTGCTAACCCTGGGATTCTGGTTGAATTCCAGCTTGTTTCATTCCATTCTGTTACCCTAGATTGTCACTGTCACTTTATTTAGATACTGCATTCTTCACTTCCTGTTCTAAAATGTCACGTATTGTTGCTGTTAAACAGATGCTGCATTTCAGTGGTAGGCAGCTGTTCCTATATATATACACTGTATTAAGCAGAAAGCTGTACTAAAGTAGTGTTTTAAAGATGTCAAAGTGAGGCACTGGGAGTTAGGAAATAACCAAAGTTATAGCAGCTTGTGCAACCTTAATTCAGCCACCTTGTGTATACATAGTTTCAAATTTTAACTGCCAGATCCCCAGCCTCATTCCATGCAAAACCTGAACAACATTCACTTTACGAGTAGCTATTCAATCATTTGTGTTCTCCTTATCATTCCGTATATGGACTCACATAGTGAAAATTAATGAAGCTTTTCTTTGAAGAATTGCTAAGTTTTTATTTTCCTATGGTATCTGTATGGCTTTTCAACTCTGTGAAGTGAAGGGGTGGTAATATTCCATTTTGCAGAGGGGAAATAAAGCATAGAACAGTTAAGGTTTTCAAAGGATCTTTCAATTTTGGGTGCACAATTTGAGATTTCTAGCAACTGATGATTTCAGAGAATGTGGTGTGATATGGCAGTCTCCTTGTTCAAAGGACAGCTCTGATTGACTTCAGTTATATTTGAAAGTGTTCAGCCCTTGCGTAGATCAGACCTCAGGCATGGAAAAGCGGAGCATCATACAGTTAGTGACTACCTGTGAAAAGTTTATTATTTTTCTTAGCATCACACAGGAACTCTGTCTCAGAGGTAGGTATCAAATTCATTTCTCTGGGTCAGCCTTCATCTCTTATTGCAGTGAAAACATCAACTGTTCCAGGAACTACTAACAATACTTTTTTCTACAGTTCCTGGCTCATTCACTACACTACTTCCAACTTCTGCAGCAGTGAAGTAGACCTTAGTCATTCCAGAGCAGCTCCATCCTGTGCATTGAATTAATCAGGGGTTTTGCAAGCCCTGATACAGTCTGCAATTATGTCTTTGTCATAATGCTTATACACAAATCAGCCATATTAAAGTTGCTCAGACAACCTGAATTTTGGCATGTCCCAATTTTTTCAGTTTTTTACTTTACAGCTTTAATGTTCATTTAACATCATTTTTGTTGGTCATTTATTTGGGGTGGGGGTTAAAGAAAATTGAAAAAAACCCAGGAAGTCTTCACACCACATCATCTTGATCCCTACACAGGCCATTAACAGAGCTACATTAACTAAGTGAGGTAATTACATTAACTAACAGAGCCATTAACAGGTCCACTATAGAGACTTCTACCACTTGAGCTAATGGAATAATTGCAAGCAATCCCAGGTTGTCATCTTGGATGTAGATCAGTGCTAGAGATAGATGGGGACATTTGGTCAGTGTTTTTCAGAGGTATTTGCAGACAGCCCAGCAGTAGTGAGACTGGAAACTTGACATGGGAGGGAAGTGTCTTTAGTAGTCACAGGCTCTTGGGTCCATTCACTCCAAAATTGGTCTTTCATCAGTCCCACAGGACACCCTTGCCCATTACAGGACAGGGAGGCCCAGGTGAGGGAGATTCCTTACCCCCCATCAATGCTGACCTCATGAAGGAACACCCTGAAAGGCTGGACACCTTCAAGTCAGCCGGCCCTGACAGTTTACACCCTAGGGTACTCAAGGAGCTGGCTAGCATCATAGCCCAGCCCCTGGCAAGGATCTTCGAGAACTCCTGGCGCTCTGGTGAAGTGCCTGAAGATTGGAAGAAGGCCAATGTCGTGCCTGTCTTCAAGAAAGGGAGGAAAGGGGATCCAGCAAACTGTAGGCCCATCAGCCTCACCTCTATCCCAGGGAAGGTCTTAGAAAAGATTATTAAAGAGGCCATTCTTAACAGATTGGCCGATGGCAACATCCTGAGGGATAGCCAGCACGGGTTTGTTGTGGGTGGGTCTTGCTTGACCAATCTCATTTCCTTCTACGAGCAGGTGACCCATCACCTGGACAAAGGAGAAGAGATTGATGTCATATGTGTTGACTTTGGAAAAGCCTTCTGGTATCTGGTATCCCATGATCACCTCTTGGCAAAACTGGCTTACTGTGGCCTCGGCCTCACCATGATCTGCTGGCTGGGGAATTGGCTCTGTGGTAGGACCCAGAGGGGTTGGTTGACGGAAGTCAATCATCGTGGTGCCCTGTGACCAGTGGGGTCCCCCAGGGCTCTGTCCTTGGACCTATACTATTTAACATCTTCATTAATAATGTGGACGTTGGTATCAGAAGCGGACTGGCCAAGTTTGCTGATGACACCAAACTCTGGGGTAAGGCGTCCACACCTGAAGACAGGAGTGTGATCCAGGCTGACCTGGACAGGTTCAGGAAATGGGCAGAAGAGAACCTGATGGTGTTTAACACTGAAAAATGCAAAGTTCTCCACCTTGGGAAGAAAAACCTGCAGCACCCTTACAGGCTTGGCAGTGCTATGCTGGCTAGCACTACAGATGAAAGGGACGTGGGGGTCATGATTGACCACAAGATGAACATGAGCCTGCAGTGTGATACTGCTGCTAGTAAAGCAAGCAAAGTGCTTGCTTGCATCCACAGATGCTTCTCAAGTAAATCCCAGGACATCAGCCTCCCATTGTACTCAGCCTTGGTGAGGCCGCAGCTGGAGTACTGCATCCAGTTTTGGGCTCCACAATTCAGAAAGGATGTGGAGAAGCTTGAGAGGGTGCAGAGGAGAGCCACGCGTATGATCAGGTCAGGAAAGCAGACCTTATGAAGAGAGGCTGAGTGCCATGGGACTCTTGAGCCTGGAAAAGCGCAGGCTCAGGGGTGTTCTGGTGGCCACATATAAGTTCATCAGAGGTGCTTACCAGGACCTGGGGGAACGTCTGTTCGCTAGAGCACCTCAAGGGAAGACAAGGTCGAACGGTCACAAACTCCTCCATGACCGTTTCAGGCTGGACATAAAGAAGAACTTCTTTACTGTCTGAGCCCCCAAGGTTTGGAATAGATTACCACCGGAGGTGGTTCAAGCACCCACTCTAAACGCCTTCAGAAGACATCTGGATGTTTATCTGGCTGGGATCCTATGACCCCAGCTGACTTCCTGCCCTTTGGGCAGGGGGCTGGACTCGATGATCTTCCGAGGTCCCTTCCAGCCCTAATGTCTATGAAGTCTATGTCTATGAAAATGTGATCCCTTTCTCCCCACCTCTGATCTCTCATTGTTTCATTCCTCTCTCTTTCCTACCAATGGCTCTTTAACCTATTTGCATTTTCCTCAACTACCCCGTCCCAGTTTCCCTTCCTCAGGCTTCTCATCTCAGTCCTGGTCTCCAGCTTAACAAATCCTAGTCTCATCCCTTCAAACTCCTGGTCCCAGTTTACTTGTTCAGTTATTCCACAGTGTCCCTTCTAGGTCCCTCATCCAATCCATCTTTCATGCCTACCCTGGTCCTAGTCTCAGTCTCCTTTCTTAGCCTTTTCATTCTTTTCCAGGTGTGTGCCTCCCTCCTTTAATCTGCTTTAAAAAAAATCAATTTTACTGGTCAAACTAGTTGAAACAGGGACTGCTTTATGTAATGCTACTCTTACTGAGTGTTATTGTCAGTTAAATAACTTTCCTCTTACTTTCATTCCTTTTGGTTCGCAGGTCATTTGGCAGCAAGTTCCCTTCACTACAGGGTTGAAGTAAAGAAAGGGGCTTGATAAGTCGTAGCTAGAGCTTCAAAATAATGTTGGTTAGCCACCGCAGGTAAAGAATCCTGTCGTCCTTTATCCTTCTGCCTGTGGCCACCTCCCTGATCAGGAACGCACAAGTGCAAACACAATGTGCCAGTCTAGAAAAGCAGAAGCAGTTGAAGAATTTGCAGAATAAATCTGTTTTGGTTTTTGACAGTTGCCAGGAGTTCTGACAGGAGGTTACAAAACCTCATCTGGATGGGTTCATTGTCCCTTTTTTTGCTCTAACAGTTTTTTTTTCCTGGATTTTTCTTTTAATCCTTTTGGTCTCCTCTGCTCTAAGTATAACCATGGATGTATTTTACATAGTGCTCCATTTCATAGTATTCCAGCTGCCCTTTCTCTTTTTTTTAATGCAATTTTTTTCTAGTAAGTTTCAGTCCAGCCCTCTGGATGCTGCATTTGTGAGGGAGTATTGGAAATGTTACAGGACAGAAGTCTTGTTCCCAGCTCTCTGTGAACTTTGGATGTATAGGCAGGGATCACTTTTCCTAGACCTACTTCATGGTGGAAGAGGTGACTCTTTACCTCCACGTACTTTACAAACCTGTTGGTGATCAGTTCCTCACATATTGAAATGGAAGGTTTATTTTTTAGTACCTCACTTAGTTAAGCAGGGCCGATCAAAACACAGGATTTTTTTGCTGCTCTGATGTAGAAAGAGCCTTGGTTCTATCTCAGGTTTCAAGATGAAAATAATGACCTGAGTCTGACTGCTAAAAGCAAGAAGTTGAGGTGAAATAATTTTTAAAATATCACTTGCTCACTTCTCAACAAGGCCAAGTGTTAACACAGCTCTGTGGAAGATCCTGAGGTTAGCCTCAGACCTGTGTGTTTTGCCCAGAACTGCTTTTCATGTATTGCCAAACCACCTTGGTTAGCCAGCAGGATGCAAACCTAATTCCTTGGTCACAAAGCAGCGCTTCACAAAGGATCTGGTCCCATTTGGCTTGAGGTGTATCCGTTTGAAGTTGGTGCGAGTTGCAGAGGCTCACCACTGCCTGTGGAAATCAGCTCAACTCCTATTGCATGAGGCTTGTGCAGAATGGAAGTGCTGCATTTGGTGGTCAGGTTAATTTAGGAATTGTGGTGCTGCCACACAGGTTTTTCATTGTGCTTTCTTCATTCCTGTTTAATCATGCTTGCTGCTTCTCCTGGGTTTATGAAATAGCATCTTACAGCAGAGACAGGAGGAAACCAGTGTGGGGCATTGTCCTTCCAACAGTGCATGACTTGGAGGAATAGATTCAGAGTGTAAAAGAGAAACAGAAGGGAAAGTTGACATAAGCCAGGAGCTATTTTTGTATATAATGTTGTCACAAAGTAGTTTGTTATAGGAAAATGACTTGTAATATGGCTTGCCAGGTGCTTGCAAATGTAAAGGTATTAATATACATAAACATGTAAATATATAAATGTATATAAAATGGGTAACTCTAAAATTGTTCTTGCTGTAACAGATTTACAAGCAGAGGTGTCCTCAGTTCAACTCCTAGGTAAACTCTTAAGTAGTATGGATTTCAGGAACAAAGAATAATGGACAGTGTTTTAGCAGTTAGTGGATAATTTTTCCAACACAGGATTTGTACCTACCTAGCTGATAGTTGGCTGAAGAAATCAACTCGTATATGGAACCATTAGTTTGCAGACTAATTTAAAGACGTATTTTTTCCAATTCAGGTTTGTAGTGACAAAATGGTATTGCCACCGGTGGGCTTTTTGGTGACATGTGAAAAAATTCATACATCTTGTTCCATTTTTTAGCGTGCAGACTGCTACAATAAGCACCCTTATGGTGGCCCCAGTGGACAGGCCAAAGACTATAGAAATGGAGTTTTCCTTTTATCTTTAGATGCCTCCAGATTATCTCATTTGCAGGAGAGTAGAGGAGGCTTACATTTCCACTGCCTGCTCTATTTCCATGCTGTGGGGAGGGAGAAAAGATCGTTTTCTAAACCTATTATGGGGCTTTTCACCAGCATTACACTGTATTAAATTTGCTTAAAGTGTTTAAAGATTGGGGGGGGGTTACATTTATCAACCAAGTGTCTTGGTCCCGTTAGCCCTGCACTGCTTAGGGAAATGGTCTTAGTACCTTTCTAGCAAGGAGGTTGTGATTTTTCCTTACCGAGATAGGGCCTAGCTGTGTCAGCCACGCATGTGGAAGCTGGGCTATGCATGATGAGGGAAGATGATGACCTTGAGAGAAACAACAAGCCAAATGGGTGGAGGGTGGTAGGAGATGTAACAAGTGCAGGTCAGGACAAATCATAAAATCTTCAGTACCATTTAGTAAGCCAGAACATCATGTGATTTGCTTTGCTTTCTAGAGAGCTTAGTCTGCCCAGCACTGTGTTTAAGCATAGGCCATGGGAATCCGAGCTTTTAAGTAAATAATTCTAGCTGCCAAACATTATACTTTATCAGAATTTAAATGTGGATAAGTGAACTACCTAAAAGAATCACTTTGATAAAGGAATATGTTTTTTCTTGATTTATTGAATTACCTTGTTCCTGATAGTCTTCTTAAATAGCTGTTAAGAGGCCTTTTCTTAAAGGGATTCCCCTGAAGAATACATTTGGTGTTTGTGATGATCAGTGGAAAATTGTTTCTTTTCTCCTGGAATAATGCAAATATTTTCCTTTTTAAAAGGTCACATTATCTTGATTTAAACATCCAGTTGTGAATCTGTTTGCCAGCATTGCAGTGCTCACTGGAATCACTGAATATGGGGAGAATGTTGATGCTGTGCCCGAGTAGAGGGGGGGCAGCAGAGTTGTGCAAGCTGCTGTATGGTTTTGTTTAGTATAATAATGCCTCACAGTACTGTTCAGTGTAATATTGTATTGTGCAGTACAACTCCATGGTGGGTATCTTACAAACAGTGCAATAATAATTCTCTGCAGTAGTGTGCTATGTAGTTTGCTGCAGTACAGGCCAGGGAACACACTTCTGTACTCTCTAGCATAGACACGTTTATTTTAATAAAAAGTCTGGAGCCGATTTCAATTATTCATTATATCTGAGCCCAGGGGATCTTTTTCAGGAGGATGAAATATTAGGCACTCCAAAAAGTGAAGAGGCTACTAAGGAGAGAGGGTTCATTCCTACCCTGATGCAGTTGGATAGGGCTGCAGGTGCTTTTAGGAGGGAATCTGAGTCAGGAGGAGAGCAGCAGAGTCAGTAAAGGCAATGGTTTGTGAGTGTGGAAAGAAGGGTGACATAGGAAGAAACACCAAGGCTGGGACAGTGGTTCTGGTGTGAAATGGGAGTTGAGAAAGGAGTCAAGCTAAATTTTAGGTGGGGAAGAAGGAACAGTGCAAGTAGTGATGGAGCCGAATGCAGGTGGGACTGCCTTTTGGGATGGTGGGGAGTGCCTGGAAAAATGTTAAAGCCAGGACTGAACCTGTCAGGAGAAAAGAAGATCCTTTAAAAGAGAAGTGAGACATGGAATATGGAGAGTCCTTGAGAGTCATGGGGACACCAAGAGGGAGATAAGAGTTTTGTAAACGTGTGTACACAATCCTTTTTTGACAGCATTGTGTGTACCACATCAGGGTGATAGATCAGTGTGTATTAAACACTTTTGTACCAGTGCTCAGTTAGCAGATGGGCATCAGCATTTTTGCAGCACTGTCTTACTGAAGGGGTCTTAACATTATATTCATTCCCCATTAGTATTGTTTGGGTGCACTGTTCCTGAACCTCTGGATTTTATAATAATTGTGACTAGTTCATGGCATTTACTGGGACATGAAGACTGGCATATTTTTGGCATTTTTAAATATTAAAAGGTAAGTTTTCAACCCGGGAAGGAGTGCAGTTTATATTGCCATTTGCAATTTGTGGCATTCAGCACATTGCATTTTTTTTTTTAAAAAGGCCTGGTGTGAGAGTTTTGGTTGTGCAAAAATCAGGGGATTCAAGTTTTCCAGAAAAGCTGTAACTTTGTCACTTGGATACATTATCAGGTATGTGTATGTATTGGAATATGCGTATACCTGGGATAAGAAAAAGGCTGCAGCTTGAACATACTGTAGGTGCAGAACAGTCGTTGCATTTTATTCTTGCTTGATGAATATGTTCCATGGTGTTTTCAGGAGACTTGTGTTTATACCCACTCCTGGTATCTCACTGTTTGGTGCTCCAGTGGTGAAAACATTTACTAGCCTACAGCCGTGCACACATAGTTAAGCCTAACCAGATTGCATATCAGGCCAAGTCTGATTGATTTTGGTGTAAGACAGTCAAAGTAAATACAAGTTTATGCTGTCTGTAGTTGTCACTTTGGGAACTCCTTGTGATGTTAGAACAGGGGTTCCTAAACTGTGGTATGCGTACCCCTGGGGATATGCAAGACATCTCTGGGGGGGTGGGGTATGCTGGATAAATTGTGTAAATGATGGATTTAATTTTCAGTATAATAATAATCATCATTTAAGGGATTAAAATATAAAATGTATGATAGTAGAGTAGGGGTATACAGGCAACTGGTAAATCTGGAAGGGGAAGCACAGTAAGAAAAAGTTTGGGAACTTCTGCCTTGGAACAATTCTGCACTCAACTGTAGTATCTTCCTAGCATCTGTAGCTGGGAACATTCTCACAGCACAATTTGCTGCACGTTTTGACTCATTCGATACTGTGCTCAATGCTCCATTAGACCCATAAAAAAAATTGTTTTGCCCAGCAAACTCACAATGTAAAAAAGAAAATTCAAGCAAGAAAATACCAGTATGGTAATTTAGAATATTTCCATATAGAGACAGATATTGCTTAGCACTCTGACTCCTTACAGAAATGGCCTTCTGGCAGGGATTTGTGTGAGGGATTTGAATTCAGATGGTGTGTATGTTACAGATACTTCTAGAGTGTTTCTTTCTAAATCAAACAAGGCAAATCATTATTTTTATATTCAGGCCTACAGAACCACTAATAATGAAATAAACAGAGCTTCATTTCTTATGAGAATGCCCTCCCATAGATGTGTGTACGTGCATACGCACTCTTACGCGCGCGCGCGCTCTCTCTGTCTCTGAAAAAATCTCTCTCCAAAGCTTAAACATTTTGTTACATTGATTGTTTGAGGATTTCTCAAAAAAAAAAAAAAAAAAGACTTGTTGACTGAAAAACAAGTGTCAAGATTTTTCTACCCAGGAAACTGAAAGTAAGACAGGGTCTGGCTGTAAAGTACAATGGCTATTCTGCACCAGCTCCTGGGGTAGGGAGAGGGGGTCCTCTTCATCTGCACTAGAGGTGTCTTTATGTGGTTTAGGTGAATCCACTTTAATCTTAACTCCAAAAAGGCACTTGTAGACAAGCTCTAGGAAATTTCAGTGCAAATGTTATTTTTAAGCAAGGTCTAAATGACTGAAAATAAGTGTTTAAGAATATGAATGTCATTGAAGGCTGATCCAATGCTTTAGCTGTAACTATCATGCAACCAGTTGTGGAACCCCTCCTTAATGTCACCCCCTCATACTCCCAGTGCAAAAGTTTTTTCCTGTGTTTGAGAACCACACTGCTCAGCCACAGGATTGCAAGCTGATGTACTGCCTCTGTGTGCTGCTGTAGTTCTGTGATGGTCCCTTCTGAAACCTCTCCCAGTTCAGTGGTATTCTGGGGCTGTACTCTCGATCATACAACCAGAGTTCCGTGGACCTTCTGGGCATTATGCATTCTTCTCATCAGATGATCATGCCTTCCACTGACACAGGCGTTCCTTCCTTTTTTAACTATAGCTGTACATTCTGAGTAGCAAGTAGCATACACCACCAGCTCTGGCATCCAGGGACTTCACCTTCTTGTTGTAGGTGTTCCCCTGTGTTACTTTCAGAAATGTCAGTGATTACTGGTGGACATGTCCTAGTCTCTCTAATGTTGAGTGCTGCTGAAAAGCGGATTCTCAGTGTTCAAGTAGTTGAGCTCTTCTGTACAACATGCATGTTTGTCTTTCATCGGATAACAATAAAAAAGAGGAAAAAGACTTACTGTGTTATCTATGCTACCATTATCAATGCAGGATTCAGTGTAACAGGCCTCAGAGACCTGTGCTGTTGCCTCACTTTGTGAGGTGGGAATTGGAATGCTGACTTTTCAAGTTTTGGCTCCTTTTACACCCTTGTTCAAGTCCTTGAAAAACAGTGCACACAGAAGATGGACTAGTCTGCCACCTTCTTGCTCCTTTTTTGTGACTGAGACTTAAAGCTAAAGTGTTAGCATGTTATGGAAGTTGTTACATTAATACATTAACGTATTTTCAGGGATTCAAGCAGGGTGGAATAGAATTGCACGTAGGTGGCTGATAGAAGGAAAATAATTTGGCTTTTTATTGTTACAAACTGCTAAAATGAGTTTTGGGTAACCTTTCCCCCCCACACACATACTGAAATGTGTAATTTTTTGCCCATTTAGGTATTGTTTCTGATTCTAAATGATGATAGACTAACAAATACATGTGCTTACAATGTTTGAGACAGAGTATCCTAGCCAACAGCTTCCCACATCCCACATGTATTAACCAAATTTTCCCTTCACAGCCCTATATCTCAGGGACCTCTGTTCCATTAAAAAAGGAACATTTTCACCACCAGTAGAAGCTGTTGTGATAAACTTATGGCCATGATAAATCTTTAAGGTAGAGTTGCTGTTTAGTGCTGGTACCATACAGATACAAGTGGGACTTTTTGTAAGTTCACTTAAGAAACTAACGTTGCTGAAGGTAATTAATCACCTATCCTTACTTTGGCTTTCTGGAATCTCATCAATATGACATGATATTAGAGCTAAGACAATGCAACTGAAAGTATGCAATGAATAGGAAAAACTCAAAAGTAATCTGTCTCCAAGAAGATATGTAGCTCAGTAAATTTTCCCCAGTGCCTCAGTCTGCTTTTGTCCGTTATCTGTGCCAATGAGGGATTTTATTCATCTGTAGATTGTTTCCCTTGTTTCTGCTTCTCCATTTCTCGTATTTTCGTTTCTTTTCTTCTTGTTGTTTCCTTTCTTTCTCACTCTTTTATGCTTTTTGTCCTCTGCTTGTCTTTTATTTCACCCCTTCCCCTCTTCCTCTCCACTTCCAATTTCCTCTTCCTCTCCCCCCTTTTCCTCTTCCTCGTTTGCTCCTTTTGAAGTTGAGCCCAATGCCGGGACACCACGTCGTAGACCTCTCTCCTTCTGCCCTTGCTGTGCCCACGAAGGTAATGTAACCTCATGCAAACCCCATGCCCCTCAACCTCAGCTGGATTGTCATAGCAGCACTAGTCAGCTAGTGACTGAAGAAACCAACCCAACTCCCAAACTCCTTTCTTTCTCTTTCCTTCAATTAATCTTCTCTGTAGAAATCTTGTAACAAGCTTGTATGAACACATGGCAATTTCTTAAAGGTACAGTATCCCTTTTTCTGTTTTAAGTTGTGGGGAGAGGAGTCTCAAAGTCCAAAGGACACTGATTTACAATCGCGGCTGCCGCAGCGTCACACTGCAAAGCTCCTGTTTTCATTTGGTGTATTTGATTTTCTCTATTCTTCATGAAGGGTGTCTGGGAGATGGGGGTGAGAAAAGAGAATCTCCTTTATTACCAGGTTTATTAATTTGTATGGATGGATTAAAGGAATACTGTGTCCTTACAAAGACTGGTTTGCAAAATATCCCTGAGTTTTAATAGCCAATCAACCTAAACCAGACCAGTCTTCCATAATCCGTGTCTTGCGAGTGCATTCTTGAATTTGTCCCAAATGGAATTTGCCATAGAGTTTCCATTGCCAAGGCATGGGGGAAGGGGTTGGGATGTGATCATGGTGTAATTTTTTGCGAACCACTTACTCTGCTTTCCATAGTGCTCCCTCGCATCAATTGTCCACCCTCCCTCCCCACCCCTCCCACATTCCTGTGCTCATTGGCTATTTAAAACAAAAATCAATCTGTTTCACAGGGCAGTAGCAATGTGTATTTGGCTATTTCTTAGAGACTTTCATTTTCTTTATATCCTGGCACTGGAAAGGGTGGGGAGATTTCCCAGTGCTTTCATGGCTCCCCTGAACTGGATATCTGCATGTATAAATTCCCCTCTCCCATGGCCAGGTGGGCATATTGTGCAGAGATGCTCAGAAAGGAATGCTTAGAACTGAGCAACAGACTGGTATAAAATCCAGAGAGCCAGAGTCTGTTGTGGGTGGGTGTGGATGAGGGGCAGCATTTCCTAAGGGTTCACGGACTCTGCATTTCAGCTGCAGGTATTACTAAGCTAGGCAACAGCCTCACAACTGCTTAGCAAGATGTACAGGACCTTACTGTTTGGCTCCAAGGGAGCATTGGAGTTAGGGATGGAGGAGGGCCACAGATTCTGTTCACTGGCCATTGGAGTGAGATGTATGTCCAGTTTTTGCAGTATTTGGTATTAGAATAGAAAACCTGCTGCTTGGTTGTTTCTAGCACATTAAACAGACTGCCTTTAAAAGCAAGAGAAATTGCTTTTAACATGGATGTTCTGTGTCTATAACATCTAATTAGTCAGAGCTGTCAATTAAATCCCTGCATCCTAGTACTCATCTTTAAAGCCCCAATCCTTCAACAGCTTCCATGCAGGCAGGCAGGCAGGCAGACCACTATGACCAAACTGAGGTTGCATGCAGTCATAGGGATCCGTCTGTACATAGTTCATGGCTGAATCAAAGACCCAAAATAGGAATTGCCTTGAAGGAGTGTACTCTTGGGTTTGACACGCACCTAACTCATTGCAAAGACTTTAAGGAACCATAGTATGGCAATTCAATCTGCATGGCTCTTGACAAAAGTGGAGTTTTGTCAGTAGGCTATTGGATAAGGGTAGGTGTTCCTTTTAAGATAAAGTACATTTAAGAAAATGAGAAGTAAATTGGGTCATCAAGGCCCAGCACTCTTTTCCTCCTGCCCCTTTTTACATTAGCAAGTATAGGTAGGCTTCAGTGTGTCTCATTCTAATACTGATGAGTAATACTGTAGGGGGAAACTTACTTATAGGATACTATGGACTGTTGTTAATAGATTGCACACACAGAAGACTTCCCAAAAGAGGCAGAGATGTATGGGAAAAACATCTAATGGAGAAGCCAGTGAAAAGAAAGTTTCATTAGACAATGACAAAAGGGCACTGATTCAATTTATATGGCTGAGGAAAGGGAAAGTACATCAAAAGGCTATAATCGTAGGGATGGAGATCTACCAGTCAGCACACAGTAAACTGCTTGAGAACTGGAAATGTTAGTGAAGTTCATCAAATGAAAGTGAAGTAGACGTGAGTCATAAAGTGATGGATTTGTGATAGTGGGAAGGGAAGAGAATAGTGGTAAAAGGGATTCAGGAAATATTGATCCAAGGAGGAGAGAATTCTTTAGGAGGCGACTTCCACAGTTCTGTGCCCTCCTCTTTGTGTGCTGTGGGCAAACTAAATGGACCCGGCTTGGGAGTGCTCTGGCAGCATCTTGCTTGGCTTTCTTTGCACAGTTTGCCCCCATTTGTGTTCCTGCCTCTTGGGCTCATAGGAATGTCAGGACATCAGCTGAATGCTTAAGAAGTTTTTGTCTTTGCAGGCATGGGGAAGAAGGACGATCCAAAGCTGATGCAAGAGTGGTTCAAGCTGGTGCAAGAAAAGAATGCCTTGGTTCGCTATGAATCGGAGCTGATGATCTTGTGAGTGAACAAGGGCTTTCTTCACAGTGTGTAGTACAGCTTCAAAGATGACATACACAACTAGTGCTGGAGGGCCTGCTTCTGGCACTATCTTCTCTATGTTGCCAGGAGGCCAGTAACGTGTTGTGAGCAGCTGGGTTCGCTGGGCCCCAGCCCTGCGCTGCTCAACTTCCTCCCTGGTTTACTGCATATAGTACTTACTAAGCTTAAAGAAATGACAAAATGGGTGCCTCTACACAAGACGCTTAATGCACAGAAGGCTAATTATACTGCACGTTAGCACAGCGGGCAAAGCCCGTGCTAATGCACAGTAGATTTAGTCTAATGCACAGTAGCATCACAAAAAAGTGCATCTGAGCTAATGCACAGTAGTGCCGATTACAGCACATTAAGTTAGTATTTGTCATTACAGGTACTAACTTAATGTACTGTAATTACAACTCATTAATGAACGTGCAGATGTGCCCAGCAAGTATAACTAGAGAGCCTTTAATCATTGTCAACTGGCTGATCAGACTGGCTAGCAGAGGGTAAGTGCTCAGGGGTTACATAGCTGAAATTTGATAGAAAAATTACTTTTTTTTTTTTTTTTTTTTTTTACCTCTCATACATTGAATATCTATTAAAAATCAGATTCTAATGTCGGCTTAAGAACATCAGTTACCATATGAGTAAAACCAGTTAACATATGGGTATCTATGCAGGTGTATTCTATTTTACTACTTTAGATGTCCCCTTATTGTCAAACCTTCCTTCATACCTGTGTCTTCCTGGAAAATGTCACTTGACTTACCTTCCAGGTGCAATCTACAGAGCCCTTGAAATTCCCTGCTAATAATATTTTGGCAGTCCAGCCAAATGTAGTACCATCTTCCAGGAAGGGAAAGGGGGAGGGGGCGGGGCTTAGTTAGAAGCAAACACCTTGTTTAAATCAGGAGAAGGGGAGGGAGGGAGGCCTTATTGAGCCAAGATTTTGCTGAAGATTTAGCAAGACGGTGTCTGGGACTCAGGACACCTAGTCTGCCCAACAGGATGCATTAAGAAGTCTCTCAGATTCCCAGCTAATAAATAACTAGGGTACATTAGGAAGAACCTCTACTAGAAAAGAACTAATGATGTACAAAAGGTCAAAAGATTTGAGTCAGTCCAGAAGTGTGGATGCTTAATCAAAGATTAGGGCCCTGTAACAGTCCTCCTAAGTATTTCTCATACAAAGCACCCCATACTCACAAGTTTATCCCGAAACTTTGATCTGTAATTTTAGTGGTGGGTAGTCTTTGGAGAGAATGAGTCAACATATTCTCCTGGTTTAAGGAAGGTAATGAATGTAACCATCTTGGCTGCCATTCTACCCCTTCTTTTTTAGTTGGTCATGTTTCTCAAATAGCCCTCTCTCAGTCTCCAGGCACGTCCCATGACCTTTCATCTGGGCTCAGATGCTGCAGCTCTTCCTCAGTATTTATAGCCAAGGATGTGTTGCATGCAATTCTACCTAGTTTCTGAGTAGGCACAGCTTGACTCTGGGGTTTCAGAAGCTCAGTGAGCTCTGGAGTACAAGTAATAGAAACAACAAAGTGCTACTCAGGTTGGTGTCTAAGGAGGTAGGGCACCTTAATGTTCATTAGTTGGTAAGTAGTTTTTCTTCAGGGCTCCTGTACCCATGTAGGTGAAGTGCATCTAATACAAGATCTATGCAATTGTGCATTAGGTCCCATCACACCTTATTGCTGATGCAGGGGGAGCCCAGGATCACAATGGCTGTGAGCTCTACAGCCAATGACACCTACTGTAAGGCTTGCAGCAGGGGCAGTGTTGTCAGCTGTGGGGCTCCTAGCAGGAGCAATGGAAAGAACACTGCCACCTGTGTGAACCTGTGAGACTGATAAGACTGAGAGAGAGCAGCTGGGCTGGTTGGTGCCCAACTACATGGAAAAGAGAATCTCCCCCAAAGTTCTCAGTTTTTTTCTGTCTGTCCACTACTTGGGACTTGAATCCTCCCAGCTCTATTTACCTTCTCAGATTTTCCCCCAGTACCTTTGTGTAACATCTTTAGGAACATCTCTGGACCTATGCAGCCATTTTTTCCACACTTAAAAAATGGAAAAGGTTAATGATTCAGCACCAACAATCTTTGGCCAGATTTGAATGAAGATTGGCTCCCAGCCAACACATCTACACCTACCGAAATCTTATGTAGTCTTCCGTTTTGTTTCTCTATTCAGTGCTCGGGAGCTGGAACTGGAAGACAGGCAGAGCCGATTACAGCAGGAGCTCCGGGAAAGGATGGCAGTGGAAGGTAAGTGTCAAGAGGGACAACTTCTTATGGTGTGCGTGCATGTTTCCACTGGTTGCTCTTACACTTTTGAATTTCTCTCCAGATCACTTAAAGACAGATGAGGAGCTGTCAGAGGAAAAGAGGATCCTGAATGAGATGCTGGAAGTGGTGGAACAGAGAGACTCTCTAGTAGCCCTTCTTGAGGAGCAGCGGTTACGAGAAAAGGAGGAGGACAAGGACCTAGAAGCGGTCATGCTCTCCAAAGGCTTTAGCTTGAACTGGTCCTGAGCTAACACCCACCTCTGCTGGTTTGTGTTGTCCAGTTGGCCTACACTGAGTCCACCAGAACTACCTGGCTCAGGAGATCTTAAGGGGGAAATCCAGAAGATTCCTACAGCACACAAGGATTCAGTATCAAGCACCTAGAAGCCTTTTGATAACTGGGATCAACTCCAAAGGCCCCAGTTCCACATGTCTGCACACCAAGTCGAAGGCTAAGACTGCACAGCCTCCTTGGGCCTGGTACAAAGGGGCCATTGTGTTTTTACAATATGAGGGAGAGGAATAAACTTTGGGGACAGAGGAAGAGGTTATTATCTTTTAGAGAAGTAACCCTTCACCAGACTGGATTTGCTGCAGTATGTTCCCCTCCCATTTTCAATACTAGGATTTTTAATAAAAGGGAGGGAGTGGCTACCCTCTTCCTGAAAACCACAGCAGCCTGTAGCAGCACTTGTGGAAGAGTTAACCATCCAAAGGAGAGCGCCAGTGTTCCAGAACAGCACCTTCATTGTTTTAGTCTTCCTCCCCACCAAAGAAACCTGAATTTAAACATTATGCATGGACACGAAGAAATGTATGTAGTCTGTTTGATTGAAATCTTCTGCTCCTTGTAGCTTTTGCAGAGACTTGCATATTGGAGGACTCTTTCCATCATACTCTTCAGAATTCTGCCATTGTTATGGAGAGAAAAGAACGAAAAAGTGGGGAAGACTCCCATATCTCCCCATATGTTGTTACACACTGGACAGGCAGTCACTGCTGGCCTTGTCTTCATGGCCACAGTTGAAAGGCTAATGGATTTCTGATTGGGTTTTTTTTGTTGTTGTTGCGACTGTTTTGACACTGGAAAATACTGACTTTGTGAGATGTGGCAAGTGTGTTGAGGGGATCGTCAAACAGAAGTCTCTGACTTGTAAACCCCAAGAGGGAGCCATCTTTGGGTGACTTGTTGATGAGACTCTTCAGTGTTTGTTTTGATTATTTTTTTCCTCCTTGTTTTGTTTTTGCACATTGGAAATGAAGCTTAAGACCTGCCTGGGCCCTTAGTCACTTTGACCCTTTTATGTCAATTAACTTATTTTTTTAATACTTGAAAGAAAATTCATTTTTATACCTTTTAAGAAACGGACAAGTTTCGGGTGTGTGCCTGCTGCATCCTACAACCTCCACTTTAAATGACTGGACTGTTGTTATCTGTGTCTATTTATTAGTGTTCTGATTAATAATGTTAATGTTACATTTCTTGGATCATTGGGGGAGGGAAGGCATTAACTGCAAAAGAGCAAGAAACTGCTGCAGATTGGTCCCTGCTTCACATAGAGGGCAGTATTTGTGGACTTGCATTTGTATCCTGTCCTGCCCTCCGCTTTGTGGTTGCCTTCTGGACATCCACAGGACTGTGAGAACCTGGTAGTGTTCCTAGCAGATTTTTCCTCTGCATTTCAGGATCCGTCTCTAAACTAACCATCTTATAATTTATTTAAATATTAAAAGTTTATAACAAGAGTCAAAACTGTGGCATGAACATTTCCCCCATCTTTCCTTCCCACCTAGAGAGTGAGCCCTCTCACTGTCCGATCCACCCATAAGCAAATTGCACAGTTACTACAGTGTCTGCCAGAGGAGGCTTTTTTTGGCCTAGTTACTAGGGCTGCTGTGTTTGAGCTAGGAGGGCGCTCATTGTATTCCTACACAGAGTAGCAAGCAGATGTACACTCAGCAATTCAGTCACAATTCCGGGAAAGACCACTTACTGGATTCCCAAAATTTAAATTGATCCCACAGGGCTTACCTTAAATAGCGCTGTGCATAGGGTGTGATGTCTGATGCCAGGCATCACTCTAACTTTGAATTACCCAGAAGAGTTTGGTTGGAGTTGCATCATTAATGTGCTTTATTTAGCCTTTGTTTTAATGGTAACTGATAAATATATTCAGCTTGCTCTTCACCTGTGCTTGAGTGATAGTGTCACTCCCAAACAAATCTACATAGCACCACTGAGACTGCTAACCCTGTAAACTGGATATCAGACTGTTGATGAAACTGATACCTGAAGCCCTGGGGTCCTTCTTTATAATTTGTTGCTGCATCATGCTGCAAGTCCTTTACTTGCTTTTGAGGAGTCCTAGGTTTATTTTTTTTTCCTATATTTATAATGATGGAGAAGTTAACATGGCTGCTTGCTTCTGGCCATCTGCATTCCCCAGAAGAGTTGTGTATGCTCCTATGGAAACACTAAATAGCCCCACACCTAAGTTTCTTGATGTCATATGCCACCCTCAAGGACCTTCCCAATGCACCATATTTGCAGCCAAAGAGACAGGGATGGGATGCTCTCTAGAAAGCATCAGCAGTGCTATTTAGCAAGCTTTGGAAACATGCTTTCTTCCACATCAACCCAGTGCTCCTTCCCCAGCTAGCATGGCCTGAACAAACTGCATCTACAGTGCTTCCTTCCCTTTCCTATAAGTAAAGAAACAAACATTAAACCCGAGTTCTCATGGTGCAAAGCAGAGAGCTAATTAGTATGTCACTTAAAGGTGTGCATGTTAACAAGAGTTGTTTGACATACATAAAGCACCTTCAAGATATTGGCACGCTAATGGAACACACAGAACAGGTCTCTCTACAAACCAGTGCAGTGAAGATGTACTAGCTGCAGGTGCAGAAACAGCAGTGGGAGGTTACACACTGTGTGCTTGGAGTTCCCCATAAAATAGATTGGCTCTTATGGAACAACAATTCTAGACCAGAAATATGCTGCAACTGTAAACTTTTTTAATTCAGAGGACGCCTCTCCCCAGGTTAAAGGTGCACCATATATTTACATAGACTATAGCTGATTTTGAACTGAAGATCATTAAATGTGAACTGCAAAGCAAAAATAAAAACAAAAGGATGCCTCTCCCTCCTTGTGAGTAAACATGGCCTCTTATCAACATGCTGTAAAGATTTCTGCTTGTTTTTCACAGAGGAAATATTAGATCCACACCTTTCCCTTCTATGCTGGGAGACGCTGGCCAGCTCTTTGGAGGACTTGAATAGTGCTACTAGTGTAGTGTTGCTGTAGCTGGGATGATCTAGGGATATGAGAGAAACAAGATTTGTCAGGTGAAAAAGTACCTGTTGTTGGACTTGTTTAGGTGAGAGACAGAAGAGACTTATTGGATAGCGATTATCACACAAGGCAGTAATGAGTGATGGACTTCTGTGTCCCCAACTAGGAGGAGGAAGTGAATCTTCTAAAACTGCAGCCCTAAGGGTTTCATTGGGGTTCTGCAGCACAAAGGGTGCAAGTGAAGAGTAAATATTACACATAATGTGGTAAAGCACATAAAGAAAAAGCTTAATTAAAAACAAACACTGAGGCCTTTTATATCATAAAAAGTAGGAAAGGCACAATATGTTTTTGCTGTTAAGTAAACCTTTCAGAAAACTAATGGCATAGCCACTAGTTTCTTTTTTAAATACATGTTTTACATTCAATATTTTATGATTTTTTAAAATGAAAAGTGACTCTTGTGACATGAAACCATCTGGACCTCTATTTCCAAGCTGTTGATATTTGTGTCAGAATCTGAGTAGCATGTTCTAGCTCTTGGACCGGAACCAGCAGCATGTGGGTAGTAACACATAGCACTGTCAGCGTGTAATCAGTGACATGCTTGTCTTGCATGTAAATGAAGCCAGAGGCCCTTAACCCGTGAGAAGTGAGCAGGTATTAGTACTTATGCATGCCCCCATAGATAGTGCTGACTCTGTTGGACTGGTGCAGTACTCTGTGCAATGGAGTGAAGGTTCAGTTAGAACCTGAGCTGTGTTTCTATTCCTAAGCCAGCAGACAGAGGACATGCAGGAAGCAGGGTGCTTGTTTCCTTGGGGATGAAGTAACTGGCCAACCTGGGTATGAAATTGTCTGGATGTGAAGGGAGGACCATCTAGCCCATGTTCAATTTAATGTGAAGATCTAAGCCTTCCTAGGGAGTGAGGGGAGATGATTCTAGCTGCTAGTGATCCTTGTCACTTGCCTGGTGTCTCCTACATGTAGGGTTTACCTTTCTTGATGGTATCAGCTATATTTATACTGCTTCTCCACTGAGATCTTCCTTGATGGCACAAAGTGTAGGACTGGTTTAGCTTCATTGGTAGAAAGCACCAAAACTGGTGTGTTTCAGGGCTGGAAAGTGTTTTCTATTTTAATTTGTGTTTAAATTAAACTGTTTCAAAAGATAAGATTCCCATTGCTACTTTGAAGAGGCAGTGCTGATCTTTTCAATCTGACTTGAATCCATACTCTTGTCTAGATGGTGTCTTCCTTTTTGGTATTTAGTTGTGTTTTCAGTTGGAAGATAATGTTGCATTATTTTTATTGATTGACTCTTTGCACTGAGTATAGATAATGCATATGTTATTGAAGTTTTCCAAAAACAGTTCCTACCATAGACAGTCTGGTTTTAGAGAGGTAACTCAGGTGTGCTCACTCTGCTTGGAGCACACTACCTGCTGTGCTGCCTGACTTCCTGCAGGCTGCTCCAGTGATTGCAGGGGGGGTTATTTCTGCTGAGTGAAAACAGGCGTTAAAAATACAGATCTTGATGGCAGCATGGTTAGTTCCTATGACTAGTCACAAGCACTTCTGCCCTCCCAGTTCACATTACTGTGCGATAATCCAGTATTCACCCGATGGGAATTTAATCTACAGCAACACAGGAAACCTGTAAGCCTCCACTCCCCTCACTAGGCTAAGTCATTCTGGTTTTATATGCATGACAGATGCTTTTGCCCCCTTATTCTGTTGTCCAGGGTAGAATAAAAGTAAGAATTCCCCATCTTTGAGTGCTGATATTTTATATATCCTCCATCTGCTCCAGTCTCTTTGCATCAGAGTGTTTTCCCCGATCACCTGCAAGATTACGTTTTCATGAACCCCACTCAATAACCCCTCCAAGCCTTGCATTCCACTTCCCTTTGTAAATATCTGAAACCTGAGGCAGTATAGCAATGGGTTCCTTGCTTTGGGAAATGTGGCGGCTCTGGCACAGCACTGCCAGCATGAACTGGAGTTCATGTGGTAACTTGCTGCCCTGGGAACTGTGTGCAGGGACATTATATGACACTGCCAGATGGCTTGATGGGATGTCATGAATTCAGTGTTAAAGGGTGAGAAGGGAAGGTAAAAAAGATAAGACAAAACCAGCACTTGATGCAGTCTGTGGACAAACTAGAACCACTGGTTCTTGAATGGAGAGAAGTCCAGTCTACTTGGATTGTTTTATTACCTGCTGCAGTTTTGAAGTTCTTGTTCTTAGGATTTAGGGGAAACAGGAGATGATGGTTTTATGTTCCTTAATGCACATTGTGGACTGAGCTGAAGGACAGCACCTTCCAGCCTATTGAGGCCTGGCATGTGAAGTGGCATGAGTGAAGGTGGAAGAAGTTTTACATTTCCCTGTTCATGGTATAGGACGGGGTTAGCCTGAAATAATGGGCAGGATCAAACAGAAGTCACACCAGCTTGCATTTATCCAAATCAACTTATGCCAACACAGAGATACGATAGTGAAACAATATGCAGTTTAGATCTTTCTTGTGTTAGCACAACTTGGTGAGGCCCAGACCCAACCAAGGGCCTATGTTTCCTTTCCCACCTATCCTGAACCAGGGGAGAATGGTGAAAAGGACATGACTGTCTCGGCTCCAAGTTCCATATACAGTTTTGCCTCTAACTTAAAAACCCCACTGTCCTCCTAGTGCCAGAGGGTATCCTTTTCTTGTTGCAAACTCAAGTAGCAAACACAGAATTTTAGAGCACACAGCAGCTTTTTAGAGCAGTAACATTAATTTGCTCTTCTTCCTCTTCCCTGTCCCCCCAGCATTTCATG
This sequence comes from Alligator sinensis, assembly GCF_000455745.1. Taxonomy (NCBI): domain Eukaryota; kingdom Metazoa; phylum Chordata; order Crocodylia; family Alligatoridae; genus Alligator; species Alligator sinensis. The sequence goes on from NW_005841929.1 coordinate 1,022,761, forward strand.
TAAATATTTGTGTGTGTGTGTTGTAAAGATTGTAATGGATCCTTGGGTTACCCTTGTGGTCAAGGAATCAAACTCTTGGGCAATGCCTGGATCTCCATTAGAATATGGTACTTGCATACAGCCAAGCACTTTTGTGTGCACTCCAATGGTTTTTAAATATTTTTATACATCATAACTTAAATTATCTTGGAGCACTGGAGAAATCTAGATTGCATGATCTAGAACAGCTGTCGGTTCCATTTTCTATCAGTTGATCCTAAAACATTCATCCTTGAACATTCTTTTCAAATTAATTTTCAGATAAATGTTTACATCAGACACTGGTGTGAGGGAAGTGTTATATCACGCAATGTTAAAAAAAATGTGAAAAGCCACAGTGGCTGTGTCAAGCTGAAACTGTTACCAGCTGCAATAAAGAAAACTCCAAAACATACCATGAACCAGCCTGTATATAATTCACAGAGAAGGAGATTAAATCCTCCTTGATTGATGCAAGACAACACAAGAGACCAGACGTTTCCCAAATGTTTCTGCTTTTGGGAATGACATTATAGGAAAGGTAGCTTGGCAGACAAGCATGTCATGGTGTAGATGTGAGGGGGAGAGGCAGATGCCATGTGTGGTGACATTGCAGTAATTTAAATAATAACTATATATGTGTATGAAGTCCAGTCCAAGTGAAGGGATTTTGCTTTGGCACCTCCCTCTTGGGATGAGCGCAAACTCTGATATTCAGACTGTTCCAGGCTTTTTTTGTTGGTGTGTGTGGAATGTTAATAGAAAAGTGTGTACAGTGTGTACCCTACATGTATAAAACTTCTGGCCTGTTTTCTTCCATTTGGTTGTGTTTTATTGTTTGTTTTTATGCACACTTGCTTTGTTGGTATTGAGATTTAAGCACCTCAGGTGGCCAACTGAACTAAAAAAATAAAGTCGTTAATTTTTTTTTTTCCTTCTGGTTGTCAGAGTTCCTGTTTGTTTCACTCACCACTAGCTCCCAAAAGGAACTTTAACCAAGACCCAGGGAGTAAGGGAGGCTGATCCTGTTGGGATCAGTAACCAGGAGGTCTAGCCTCTGTTCTTGTCTCTGCTTGAGTTACTTTGGGACTAGGGTGTGAGTCACTTATCCTTGTGTCCAGTTGAACTATATCGGGGCTTTTTGCTGGAAAGGCAAAGAAGCCTGCTGCTCTGATAAAGCCAAAGTGCTCCATCTTTTTGATATTGTATGTTGCTTCCTCAGTTCCTCCAGCAGAGAAGCCAGCAAGGACAGAAGATGAAGTAGCCTAGAAGATGCCAATAGAGAGGGATTGGAGAAGCAGCCTGCATAGTAAGAACTGGCACTAAGTCATAGTCCTGGGATGGAAAGGAACCACACATCCCAGACCCCTGCCAGTTGTCAGTACTATTTTAAAGGAAGTTACCATTGTTTTTCAAGTTGCTACAGAGGACACTTATGCTTAATGGAGCAAGGATCACCATGGATCCAGCAGATATGATGCTTGCACCACTGAAAAAAACTTTGCTTATTTCCTTGAAGCAATGTTTTTTATGGTGGTGTCTATTATTCGGACCAACTGCATAGATGGGAGAGATGTTAGACAAGCTTTTGAGTACAAAAGCTCCTTAGGTCTGGGAAAGAAGCAGAAAAAGTCTTAAGTTTAATTACCAGATAAAACAATGGCTTGTGTGTAATTCCATGTGCAAATGAAGTCTAAGAATAAATAGAAGCTGTCAGCAAATGTCACCAAACAGATCCTTGCTTCTTGAATAGTTCCTGGGCCATAACACGTACAACACCTCTTCCTGGAAGTAGAAACATTGGCATGAGATGCCTGCAGTTGCACTAACGTAGTGACAGAGCCCCTGAAACCAGCAGCACTACCCCTAAAGCTGTGGTAACCTGGCAAAAAGTCAGGCTCAGCCCTTATTCTATCAAAAATCCTTTTAATGTGGTGCTTGTGCATGCTTTTGTCCCCATTCTCTTGCTATAGAGGATGCCATTGAGCAAGTTATGTGTTGTCACTGCATCAAATGCCTGTGTTCAGCACTGCGATGCATTTCCATCTGCTTACCTGCAGCAGCAGTGTGGGCTGTTCCCCATTCTCTTTAACATGTCACCAGAATCTGCTCCACAATGAGCCACCATCCTGTATGAAATATACAAATGCTGTAAATTTCACCAATGCACTTCCATTCCCAGGCTCCTTGTCCTGGGCAGCCTCAAGGTCAATGTTCAATATAGAACATTATCTCTGGAAGGACTCAGGCTAAACCCGAGCAGCTCCTCCATCTCCAGACTGGAACAGCCCTTTCTGGACATCATCTGAATCAAATGTACAGGGTTTTGCCCTGATTGGTCTGTAATCTCCCCTTCATGAGTGAGCCCATGTGACAGGTTTGCAAGTCACTAGACTTGATGCATTTTTCACCCAGCAGGAAATGTATAAGCTATCTAGGGGAAACCCTGCTGGGGAAAACAGGTGCTGAATCTTCCTCAGAATGAGTAATTAAACCTTGCTGTGGCAAACACTAGTTAATTTACTATCCCCATGACACTGAAGGGATATTCTTGCTTTCTGCTGACGGGATATTTTATTGCTCTTTCTCTCACTGTCCTTTTTCCACAGTCAGTTTGGGATTTCCATCGCTTCTGCCCGCTGGGTGGCAGAAGTGAAACACAGATCAAGTTTTTGTTATAAGCAGATGATATTTTGAAGGCTGTTGTCAGATGTTTTGACCCTGCCTATCTTGATGGCCCTGGAGGTGATAACAGCAGGGTTATCTCTGGCTTGCAGGGACTTCCACCCACTTGCCCAAATAGGGAGGGATAGAGAAAATGGTCTGGTTAAGGCAGCAGGGTGACCCAGGTGGCTGCTGCACCCATGGGCAGCAGCTTCTGGTTGCCACTGCTGCCACGATCACAATCACACAGCTGCAGCAAAAGCTGTTTTGTTTTTTGGTTTTTTTTCCCTAACCACCTCCATCAGTGCCCAGGACAGTTGCCCCTGTCACCCTACCCTAACTATGCCACTGAGTTAAGGCACTGTACTGGGACTCGGGAGAGCTGCATACATTGCACAGCTCTGCCACTGATTTGCTCTGTGACAGCAGGCAAATCGCTAGCCCTCGGGCACTGCAGGGAGCCATCTGTGAAATGCAGATAACAAAGATCTGCCCGTTCCTACTCTTCATCCATTTTACCTGTTTAGATTGTAAATTAATTGGGGTAGTGACTGTCTCTCATTACATGTCTGTACAGTGCATAACACAACAGAGCCCTGATCTCAGGGCTCCAGATGTTATGTTTATACATATGATGAAATGCAACTCATTTGAGCCTTCTGAGTGTTTCCCACATCAGTTAGCCCTTGCCTCGGCAGGCCTTGGTGGGAGGGAAAGCTACACACTGTGTCCACAGCCGCCTAGCTATGCATGCCTTGAGGCTGTAAGATTGTCCATGAAATTACAGAGGTCTCCTATCAGTGAGCCCAGGGTTGGTAGTCTGATGCTTTTACTTCATACTTACATAAAGTGGAGCAATCTGGGAAGGGTAAATCTTTACATGTGTGCACATCTTCTGCCTGTTTTCCCCTACAGACTTCTTCCATTGTCTCATCCCTGAGGACACGCTACTTGTTCACCCCCACTCTGCCCTTTTCCAGAGAGACAAACCAAGCCAGTGGAGAGTAATGGAGCCTAGGAGCTATTCAAGTGCTTGAAGTTCAGCAGACAGGAAAAGGGCTATAGAAAATGTTTCAGTGGTATCAGTGTGACAGGTGCTTGCAGCTACAATATGTAGCAGGGGAGAGAGGTAGGGCTTTTTCTGGGTTGTGTCACGATGAGTTCAGGGACTGGCACATGAGGCCACAGTCAGTGAGGTACACTTATTGGCCTGAGGAACAGCAGTGATGGGATAATGAGCAGGCACGTTGGGGTCTGTCCTTCAGGTGCTGAGATTGGATAAAGCCAAAGATCTTGCTCCTTGCTTCCCACCATTTATCTCCACATCCTGTAACTTTCTGGGAATAATAATCACAGCGATAATGAAAGGGAAATTGTCTCGCACTAAGAGCAGCTACTGAGCAGCCGGCTCTCTGGCTTCCATCACCCACCCACATGCTGGGTGGGAAGTCCTAGCAGGGAGTCCCATGGGTGACTGGCTTGTGCTAGACAAATGCCTCTGTGCGTCCTAGAGGCCACAGCTACAGGAGAGGCTTAATGTGCAGTAGCTTAATAACACTGTGCAGTAGCGTGTCATGGCACAGACAGTGCTAATATGCTACTGCGCAGTATTATTAGGCTACTGCACAGCAGTGTCTCTAAAAAAACATTTGCTGCTGCTAATGCACAGTAACTGTAGTTCCTGCATATTTACTTAGTACTTCATTAACCAAGTACTACATTAAATGTACTAAATTAAATGCACAGTAACTACTGTGCATTATTGAATATGTAGACGTGGCCGGGTGGTGTGTGGACTGGAGAGGGTGATCACCCCCTGGGGCAGGCTCAGCACCGAGGCAGGCCGGCAGGCCCGCAGCCCCCGCAGGAGCAGGGTTCTGGCCAGGAGCCCCGGGGTCCAGGTGG
>NW_005841929.1:1027357-1027745 GCF_000455745.1 Alligator sinensis
GAGCCTGTCATGGACGGGCGCACTGGGAGCGGACCAGGCATGGCACCAGCAAGGCCCTGGAGCTTGTGACCGGCTGACCTCACCCGTCCCAAGGGGCAGGGTGGGAGCAAGGCCGGGGACTCTCTTCACCCTGCAGGGTTCAGAATCAAGGCAAAGACGGTTTAAGCTGGATCTTAGGAGAAACTTTCTCAGGAGGAGGGCAGGGAAGCACTGGAAGGGGTTAGCCAGAGAGGGGGTGGGATCTCTAGCCCTGGGTGGGGCGGGGTTAAGGCCCAGCTGGACAAAGCCTGGCTGGGGTGCTCCAGCTGGGGCTGGTCCTGCTTTGAGCCCTCCAGCGGCCGTGACTCTCCGGAGAGTCGCGTCCTCCGCCCGGGGCGCCTCGCGGAGC
>NW_005841929.1:1028094-1045519 GCF_000455745.1 Alligator sinensis
GCTCTCGGCGCGTGCCCGTGCGGGACCCCCCGCGCACGCCCGGCCGCGGCTGTACATGCATACACGCGTGCACACACGTGCCTGAACATACACAAGTCCACATGCATGGGCACACGGAGGTCGCTACACACGCGTGCACAAATATGCATTCACACACATGGAAAAAGGTGGATGCGTGCATGCACATGCAAGTCCCACGTGTGCTTGAGCATGCGCGCACACGCGCACATATGTAGACCTACATGCGCATGCATACACGTGCCCTCGCATAGACAGACATGCGTGAATGCATACATACCCATTCACGCATACCTGTGCTCACATGCATGCGCATGTGGACATGCAGGTCTAACCCCTTGCTCAAAACAAGACCATCCCCAACTATATCATCCTTGTGAATGCAGTCATGCACATGCACACATGCACCTATACACCTGTGTATACCCAGGGAGACAGATTTGCCAAGGGCAGAGACAAGTGCTGGGAAAACGGGAGGTAAAGAGATTCAAAGGGCGGAGCTGCCCCATTCTTTATCTCCTCTTTTCCAGTTGCTTCCACTTGCTCTTGGCAGAGCTGTCTCTGGATGCTCTCTCTCGGACACTTTCCTGTTCTTTCCCGTGTATCCGTCCGGCCTGATTGTGTCCCTTGTCCTGATCTCTTCCTCTTTCTTATGTCTTCTGCTTCCTCCAGCCACTGCCAAATTGGCCTCTCTTCTCATCACTTCCTGCTGCAACGGGGCTGTCCCCGTGGATTGCTCCAGTAAGACCTCTCCTGCTGATGCCACAACCTCTTTCTTGCTTTCTCTTGCCCTGGGCAGCGTAACCCAGAGCTTCACCCAGCTTCCTGGATGGTAAGTGTTCTCGGACACGGAGAGCACTGAGTTGTGTTGTCAGGCAGGGGAGGCTCAGGGGTTAACCCTGCTGTAGAGTGTGCATGATATTTGAGAGTGGCTGTGTAGCAAAGTGCTGGTCAAAGTAAAGGAAATTCCACAGCTTCCCTGGGCAGCTTGTTCCATTGTCCTGCTGTTCTGACAGCCGACCAGAGCTGCTTCCAGGACTTGGATCAAAATCTGCTTTGCTGCAGTTTTAACCCATTGCATAGAGCAGGGTGGTCAACCTGTGGCACAGGCAGCCTCTTGTGTGTGACACATGGCAGATCAGGGAAGGGACAGGCTGCAGGGTAGGGAGCAGAAAGCAAAGCAGCAGATGGAGTAGGGAGCACAGAGATGTAGTTAGCATGAAGTCAAGTAGAAGGCAGGGTAGATTTGCTTCTTATAGACTTAACAAAAGTGTGTGTGTATGTGTATTTTATTTAATTATATATTAAGCAGTTATGTGTGTGTATATATATATATATACGCACATACATACATATATAAAAGCTTGTGCTATTATATATATTATAACCCCTGACCTTTGCCACCTGAAGTCCCTTCCATTGCCCCCAGAAGTACTCCTTTTGGGAGGGAGGGTTGCCATCTTCAAACCAGAAAAACAACCAAACCACGTACTTAAAGCCAAACACCTACTATAACATATTTTAATATATATTAGAATAATTCAAGCTTTTATAGATATATGTGTGTGTGGTGTGTGTATGTATAGGTATGTGTATATAACAACATATATACACAGACACACAAACATATATAAATAAAACGTAGCACAAGTTTTTGTGAGCACGGGTCAGGGAACAGAAAGCAGAGCATCAGAAGATCAGGCAGAGGAAGGGAATCAGGCGCTTGGGGAAGGTGCAGGGTTAATTTGTAGCATGCCTGCCAAAAAAGTTGGGCCCACTGGCCTAGACCATCCCTGCCACCTGACTTCTCATGCTAGACCAGGGGCGGGCAATTATTTTGGGCAGAGGGCCGCTTACTGAGTTTTGGCGAGCCATTGAGGGCCACATGACAGGCAGCCCAGGGCAGATAAATATTAATTTTCTAAATTTTTTAGGGGCCCTGTGGGCCAGATAGAATGGCCTGGCAGGCTGTATCTGGCCCCCAGGCCACAGTTTGCCCACCTCTGTGCTAGACTGTAACTCTCAGTTGGTGCCTAAGCTGTTTCTTATATGAGCAAGATGGATTTACTTCGATATGATTATAAAACAAAATTATATTTTATACTTTGTACAAGTGTATTGCATCATGTCTGGGCTGGGGTTGGCTTGCAGGGAGAGAGTAGCTGAAAGCTGAGCCCCAGAAAGGGTTTTGAAGCGTGTATGCTTGTGCACAGAGTGAGGTGTCCGAGGTGGCTGTGGGCTTTGAACCTGGAATCTTCAGCACACAGGGATCTGCAGCTTGAGGTGAAGGACTGGACCCACATCCTCAGAGGCATGTAGGTGCCTAACTCCAAGTCAGTCAAGTCTGCGTGTGCTTCATCAGTAGGCTCGGTAGGATTTGATTTTTATCTATAAACATTGATAAATGGCAATTTCACCTCACAGACCAATGGGAAAATATTTCATAGAATCATAGAAAATTAAGGTTGGAAGGGACCTCAGGTTCTAGTCTAACCCTCTGCTCAAAGCAGGACCATCCCCAACTATATCATCCCAGCCAAATTATTTCAATTATTTCTATCGGTAATAATCACAATTTGTAGAAAGGGGACTGTAACAGGAAACTCTTACCCCTGTTACTGGACAGTGGAGAAAGAAAGGAGGGACAGAGGGTGGTGGGGTTAAAGGGGGAAACAATGGGAGGTTTAATGACTCATCAAGCAATTAGCTGCTCCTTCCCAGGTGTGGGGAAACTGGCTGGAGGGAGATAATAAACTACTTAAACCACCTACCCAAAGCAGGGCTAGGGAGAGGGAGGGGGAGGGTATTGCAGGCTCCAGCCTGGGTGGCAGTAGGGACCTGTCCAGGCATGCCAGCTAAGTGCAGTCTGGTGTTCCCAGAGCTCCGGGACTGCTGTTGCCTTCCTCTTCTGGTCCCTGCCCCCAGCTTTTCCCTGATGAATGAACAGAACTATTTAAAGCAGGTATGACTGATTGATTTAGGGATAGTTTTTATATTTTGACATGCGTTTTTATAAAGCTATTAACAGTCCACTGTCATTACTAAATTGTCTGCCCCCCACACTAATTTTGTGCAATCCTGAAACTGTAAATCAGTAAAAATGGAAATAAATGCTTAAAAATAAGCATTGATTGTAGCTGTTGAAATTTATTAATGCATAAAAATTGAATTTGGCCAAGCCTATTCATCAGGAACTATGCATCTGAATATCTTTGAGTATCTGGCCTAAGTGCTTTTGGTGCTGATTGTAGAAAACTGTTATGTAACTCCTAGAGGTGGCTGAAACTTTTCTTTTGGACCAATGGGCTTGTTGAGTTTGGTTTGGTTTGGTTTTGCTATTTTGATTGGCTTTGTCTATTCCCTACTCCACCCCCACTTCATGATGAGGAGGTTCACTATTATTTCAGTGTTTTTTTTCTGCTTGTTCAATTGCAAAACTTGAATTGCAGTGAAAACAAATATGTTGACTTTGTGAAAAAGAAGTTGCTTTCTGATCAGCAGAACTGCCAGTATGAAGTGGCAGTAGGCTTTTCCTGTGCCAACAAAGTTTACGTAAGCACAGTGGGAAAGGTTTCTATGACAAGAAGTGTGCATAACATCTGAGTATCTAGCTTTGAGACCCTTTGCAGTCCACATCTACCCCTCTTTCTGTTTTTCCCTGCTATTGCTTGTAACTGTCTCTCCTTCCTTCATATCTATTATCCTTGTTAGTTATATTCATTACAGCAGCAGCTTGGAACCAGCCAGGTATTTTGTCCAGGGTGCTGGGTACTGTACAAAGATAGATTGTAGCATCAGTTTGCAAATGCTTCAGGGCAGGTTTTGTGCAGGCACATAGTCCTCCCACACATTTGCCTTTGCCAGCCATAACTATGGTTGCACTTTTTTTGAAGTGTTGCTTGTACTAAGAAGTAGCTAAATGAAAATAGCACCTTCCTCAGCTGATGTTGCATGTGTAATAATCTGTTTGAATTTAGGGATGATTTAAGAAATGAACAGCTGAGAAGGGAGAGTTGGGCTCTATGCCTCCTTGTGTGTTATCAGCAGACTTGTTTAGCAGAGTCCAGTCAGTTTTGCCCATGTGCAGAACACAGTGCGCTGGTGTTGGCCTGCAGAAGCTCTTCCTAGTAAAGGTTTCGGTCAATAAATAGAAACAAGGTCTTTTAAATAGTTTGCAGGTCTTCTAGGACAGTGATTCTCAACCTTTTTTTGTGCTAGGACCCATTTGTAAACTTCAATGGCAAGTCCCCACCCAGTGCCCCTTACTCCTGACCCCCTGTCCCAGGCTGCAGCCCCCCAGTGTGTGGGGCCCCAAGCAGCCCCTCTCAGGCTGGAACTCTGCCTGCCTGTAAGGGAAAAGCCACCATTTCCCATGTTTCTCTCTCTTACAGGAGAATCCATTTTTAAAGTTTTGTTTTAAAGTTCATGACCCTTTCATATATTCTTGTGACCCATTTTTGGGTCATGGCTCACAGGTTGAGAAATGCTGCTCTAGAGGCACTCACTGTGTTCTAGATCATAGAAGCCTGGCGTGTTTGTGTGTGTTTAGCAAGTATGAGGCTTTGAGACCACATTTAGGTGCCTGTTGTTTCCTTGTACTATTTTGTGTTTCTGCAAGAAAGATGACAGTGCAACCAGAGGATAGCACCCGGCTTGACTCATGAGTTGCAGCCTGAATTTGAAGAGCAGGCAGTTTTATTTATTGATTTTTCTTAATAAGAGTGAGCACATTTGTTCTTCCATAATTAAAGCATATCAACTCAGGAGCCACACAGTGCCATTTTGGGAGGACTTTTTAGCATACAAACATACTTCAAAGCTATGGGGCCATGCTATACTGCAGCACTTACCAAAGTGTGGGCCCTGCCTCATTTAAGGAAGCATGAATAGTACCAAGAGAGGCGGGGGGGGGGCACACATGCATCACGGCCCCACTTCTTCAGCCACTCTTGCATCCTGCCATCGTGTCTTTAAGTGGAAGCAGTGGTGACGGAAGTGGCAGCAGCACCTAGAGGACAAGGGTCTGTGTCTGACTGCTGTGGAAGGGCTTAAAGCCACCAGGCTTGGGGAGTGCTGTTGTATGCTGTAGCTAGCATATGCTCAAAAGGAATGGGGACCTGAATGAGCAGTTTGCACAAGGAGCATTAGCCCGAGCATTGCTCTCTGATTTATCTAAGCAGCTGGTGTGAGATCCCAGGTTCTGCTGGAACAGTCCAGTGCTCATCTCTTGGACTGAGCTGATCTCTGGCAGGGAGCACACAACCCATCTGACTATCCCCTGCTCAAGTGAGTTGACTGACTGAAATGAGCTGCTCTTCTTTTGCATGTATTAGGCGTTTCCCCAGGCAGTTGCAGGCAAGTGTATGATTTATTTGCATAGCACTTTCCTTTTCCCATAAACCACGTCATTGTTGTCTGTTAGTCTATAAACCCAGGGGTAGGGTATAGCTGGGCTAGGTGGCTGGGGTGGCTGTGACGCCCCCTGGTGGTCACAACTCCTGCACTCACCCTGACTCCCCATCCTTCCCTCTTGTCTGTACGCTTTGTAATTAGTTAAAGTGATGGAAAGGGAGGCTGTCCTAAAATCCTAGTGAGCTCTTGTCTGTGCTTGTAACTAGTGACTCCCTTCCAGACTCCACAGGCCTTAAACTCACCCCTCAGGTGCTAGGTGGGCCATCCTGGCCCATTGGTGCTCCAGCGCAATAATCACCTTAAGCACTAATTCTGTAGCTTTCCACTTCACCTATGCACATACCTCACAGGTGGGCTCCAGTTTCCACTTGATCAGTCTGGGCCTCCTGGCCCATATCAGTCTGCCTGTTCTTGGGGCTCAGGCCTCTTTTTGCCTTTCAGATGTCTGCCCCTCCTCAGGCTCAGGTTTCTAACTGGTCTCTGCCCCTTCTAGGCTATGGGCTTCCTGGCCCTGTTGATCCTTGCCATATTTGGAGCCATGTTTCTCACCCCTCCCAGGCTACAGTCCTCTGGTTCTCACCCTTCTCAGGCTATGTTCATTAGCCCTCTTAGGCTATGGGCCATTAGCCTTGCCCCTCTCAAGCTAGGATCCCACCCATCCTTGGGCTATGGGGCCCCTGGCCCCAATACCACCCTTCTTAGGCAAGGTGTTCAAGTCACCTTCCCTCATCTTCCTAGCAGAAGCCTGCTTTGTGTGTCAAGGCCTGGCCCCCTGGTAGGGCTCCCCATAACTGCCATGTGCTTCCTTGGGATCCCCCAATCCCCCCTTCAGTCCCAGTCTCGAGCTACCAGTAACAAGTAACAACTCCCAACACAAACATAAGCACACTGGTATTAATGCAAGTCCTGCTCCTTTTGACTGTAATCCAGGGGTGGGCAATTATTTTGGCTGGAGGGCCGCTTCATGAGTTTTGGTGAGCTGCCAAGGACCATAAGGGTAGCCCCACCCCTGGACAGGTGCCCCACCTCCAGGTCATCTTGGGACCAGAAGTCCCACCCTTAACCCCTGACCTTTGCCCACAGAAGTACTCCTTTTGGGAGGGAGGGTTGCTATCTTCAGATTGGTGGAGGGGAACCAAATCATACACTAAGTCTAACATCTACTATAACACTTTAATTTTATTACAAAAATTTGTCATGACTTGTGTTTTGTGTAATATATGTATATGTGAGATGACTGCATAATAACTCAAAAATACTCTTACTCATATATTGTGTGTGGGGGGGTGTTCGGTTAGGGTGGCTGTATGTGTATAGTGGGTCATGGGGTAGTTAGTATGTATGTGGGGTTTGTGAGGTGTGGGGGGGGCATGGGGGTATGTATGCACATGTGGCAGGGTTGTAGGGGCAGGGTGTGGGGACCCCTCCACACACTCCCTCCCCCTGGCGCACAGCCCCTGCCAGTGGCGGCAGCAGGCGCTCAGGGCCTATGTAGGTGCTGCTGCCCAGCGGTGGACGGCTCCAGCCAGTACTGCATGTGGTGGCAAGGAGCGCAGTGAGGCTGGCCCACCTCTACTGCACAGGGCTCCCCGGGGTGCATGTACAGCTCTTGGCACTTGCAAGCCACCGGGGGAAACCCTGTGCAATGGAGCCTCCACTTCCGACAGAGTCCCAGGACCTGCATGGTAGCGGTTGGGGAAGACAGTTGGCTCCATCCCATGGGACTTCCCCTAGTGGCACATGAGGGTCGGGAGTTACATGTGTGCTGCAGGGAGCCCCATGCAGTTGAGGCAAGTCAGCCTGGCTATACTCCTTGCCACCATGTACAGCACTGGCTAAGGCTGCATGCCACCAGGTGGTAATGCCCGAGCAGGCTATGAGCACCCCGAGTGCCTGTCGCCTACTGCTGCTGCTGGCGGCAGGAGCTGTGCACCCTGGGCAGGCGGGGAAAGACAGTGTGGGAGGGAGACGTCCCCATGGCCCCCACCCTCACTCCCACACTCTCTCCACCCCAGCCCCGCACTCCTGCTAGCCCAGGGGCGGGCAATTATTTTGAGCAGAGGGCCGCTTACCCTTGGCAGGCTGTCGAGGGCCGCATGGGTAGCCTCACCCCTTGACAGGTGCCCCACCTCTTGGTCACCATCTTGGGACCAATGTCCCAATGTCTTGGGACCAATGTCCAGGGCCAGCACCAGTGGGGCCCAAAGTAGGGTGCAGGCTGGCAGCGGTCTGTGGAGCCGGGCTGGGCTGCACCAGCAGGAAGAGTGGGGAACTGGCCCAGCTCCATAGAGCCCCCAGTGGCTGGGACCCCACATCCTGCCACCCTGCTCTGGGCATCACCGGCACTGGCCCCGGGACACTGGTGCAGGCCCTGTGCTCCTGCTGGCTCCCCGCCCGCTCACACCCAGTGCCCCCCAGCCCCGTGGTACAGGTGGAGGGCAGCACACAGCCCTGACCCCCTGCTCGCCAGCAGGGAAGAAGCTGGTGCTGAGCTCAGGGAAAAGTGGCCCCTCACCTGCCCCATGCCTGGTGCCCTGCACTGCAGGCACTTGCAGCCCGCGTGCTAGCCCCAGCCCCCTGCTCCCGCCTGGCTACAGCTCCCCCACCCCTGCCACCATCCTGCCTGCTGCCCAAAACAAGTACTGTAGTAGGGACACAAGGAGGAGATGCTGGACACCAGGGAGGCAGAGCTGGTCCCCTGGTGGCTGCAGCAGTCCCACCTAGAAACCACATGCTGGCTGGGCTGGGCCCTTCTGCCCACGAGGGTGGGAGCAAGGCATGTGGGCTGGGCAGGGTACAACTAGTTGGTGGGTGCTTGTGGGCTAGATGAGATTGTCTGGCAGGCCAGATCTGCCTGCAGGCTGTATCTTGCCCATCCCTGGTATAGCCTGTAATCCTGTAACCTCTTACTTGTAGCCTTCAGTGCAGAGGCAGCTCTCAGTGGGTTTCTCTCTTCAGCATGTAGCACCATTTCTAGTGGCTTGTAGTCTTTGGGGCAAACAGCCCCCAGCCAATCTCTGTGATAACATGCTTTTCAAGGCAGAGCTCCTTTCCTGGCAGCCTGCAGTGACAGATCACCTTCTGACTTCAAGCCCTGGGCAATCTTATATCTCTGAAGTCCCGCCCCTTCAGGTCATGTGGCTCTCCCTGCCACCTGCAGGGCTGATTCATTGTCAGGACCTGCCAACTAGTTGGCATGGGAGCTGACCAGTACAGCTGCAGCTGCTTCCTGGTTGCCCAGATAGGTTGATGGCACCTGGCCCAGGTGGTTTTACTGACCTGGCAGGGAAGATGTTCTTCTTGTCCCTGAATGACTCCACGTAGTTAGAGGGTGAAGTCTGTCCCTTGCACTTTGGGCAGGCTGATCCCTGCAAGAGTCTCTAATGCCTCCAATACAAGGATCTCAGCTACATGATTTATGGTGGTGGAGGATTGGTTTCGTGCTTCCCCCCAAGCTTGTCCCTAGCCAAAAGGCCAAAGGAGCAAGTGAGACTAGGGGGCACCTGAACCCCAAGGCCTCCGGGCTTGGGGCTTGCACAGAGGATGTTTGCCGTGGATTTGGGAGTATCTGAAGCCCCAAACTGAGTCTGGGAGGGAAGATACTTGCTGGTGGTAGCACCACGCAGACTTGAACATTTGAGCTCTGTTCAGTGGATAGAATTTGGAACAGATTTGGCCTGAGACATGACATTTCAACAAAAAACAATGTTGCCCAGCTAGGCTCTGCTCTATGGCCTTACTGCAGCAGAGCCACACCTGCACTAGGCCCTCCTGGCCTATGGCATCTAATTGCCTGCCTCTGCAGCCAGCTCACTCCATGAAGTAGGCTCCTGGCTGTGGACAGGTGTTCTCTTCTTCCTTAATGGCCAACTCTCTGCTCAGGTAATAGGGCTTCTCAGGTGCCTCTTCAGCTACCTAGACTCTATCTGCTGCGAGTTTTTCCCTTAAAAGTAATGGGAGCGTTAATTTCCCTGTTACACAGGAGTTGTCTTCAGAGCCAAGTCTTGCGCAAAGCCATGTAAGTTCTGCTACGAAGGAAGCTCCCTACACTGCGAAGCTCCTGTTTGAATCCCTGTCAGCATGGGGATATTGAATTCCAGCTCCAGCTTGAATTTGCTGGTGCTTTGGAGAGTAGAGGCTCGGTTCCTGCATGGAAGACTCTGGTGGTACTAGCTGCAATGTGGAAAGATGAACCCTAGCCTGAAATACCCTGACTCAGGCAGAGAGCATGCAGTGTGATTCTCGTGTTTGAGAATGGACGTGCCTGTAAGCCACTAATGATTTTGTAACAAACCAAAACATGAGACCCGTGCAGTGACACATGACCTAGGAGCCTGCTGTTTCCTGCATTGCCTTTCTGCCTGAAAGAGGACCTGCTCGCATGGCCAGTCATGTACCCCATTCCCCCTGCCTTGCTGAGTTAGTCTGAGTGGATCTCCCCACCCTCTTATATTTCTGCATGTGCTCACTGAATGGCACAGCACACCTTTTACAATGCTGGGTGTGAACTCCCCTTTCTGTCCCACTTTCCAGGCCTCTTCTGAGAGTCTTCCCTGTTCTGTGGCACCTGGAACTAGTCTAAGCACAGGCACCAGGTACCAGCATGAAGCTAAGTCTGATGCCTCCAGGCATTTACAAAGCCCAGTTTCCTGTTCCCTCCAATTCCTCTGCCTGGGCTTGATCCAGCTCCACACTGCAGTTAGCTAGGATCTGCAGTTCAATCCCCATGTGAACCTGAACACATCAGTAACACCCCAGAATGTTTTGAATGTCCCAAAAATAGGCTGCCATCGTTATGGTTTTAGTGCCTCTTTCGGCATAAGCTGCTTTCACCCTCCCTCATACCCCAAAACAGCCTGTCTCCACTGCACAGACTCTGCTGCTGTAGTTGTCAGCAGAGCTCCCTAATGTAGACAGAATGTATCCTGACAGTTTTTCTGTCCCAGTAGCTACCCCATCTCCTTGAACAACATAAGCTAAGGACTTTGACCTGTGACACGTTTACACGGATACAATAGGCATTTATACCAGCTTTAACTAGGAGCAAAGAGTGTTATGACTTGCACCAGGGTAATTTACATCAGAGCTGTGCACCTGGCAGCCTGCAGCAGCATACATCCCCCAAAAAGGGTTAACATACAGCTCCCAAGTTCCTGCCCAGCTGCTGCCACTGCCCCCACCTTTCTGCTCTGGTGGCTGGTGACCAGGCTCCCTTTCCTTCTTTGGTTTCTGCTTTCTACCTCTGCTCTGAGGTGGGACTGGGTGGCAGGAGGCTGTTTCACATGCGGCAGGGGGAAATCTGGGCTGCCCACGCTACAAGTGGGGAACCATGCACACACGAGTGAGTCTGTGCTGGTTGTGCGCACAGTGAAAGAGCCGAGCTGCCTGGGCTGCACACGTCAGGGAGAGCTGGGCTATGTACGTGGCAAGGGAAACTCCGGGGGTCTGTGACCCACGCACCATGCAGTCCCTCCACCATCCAGAAGTTGTACAGCTCTCACTTGCATGAGTCCAGCATAGAATTACCTTGGAAAAAAATCAAGGGTAAAACTGCTGCTGAAAGTTATGTCCTTGTGAATGTGCATTTAGAGGTGCCCCAGGATAGCCATTTGCTATAGGGAAACAGGCTACTAATTTTTCCTCCTCTACTGCCATATGGAGGCATTGTAATGATGCCTACTCTGAGCACCTACTCTGGAATATAGCTGATGTGGCATCCCATCTAGATGCAAGTGTAATATACCCATGACATCCCATGTAGATGCAGGTGTTAATGTGTGTCTGTGTTCAGGCCCAAAGCTGACAGAAGTTGTCAGAGTAGCCGTCTCCCTTGTCAGAGTAGCTACCTCCACCCCATGGTTGGAGCAAAGTAAGCCACCAATGCGATACCACAGCTGGCAAAGCGAACAAAGCTCTGGCTTGCATCTGCTGATGCACCTCAAGCAAGACCCAGAATGTCATCTTTCCTCTGTACTCAGCCTAGGTGGGGCCGCAGCTGGAGTACTGCATCCAGTTCTGGGCTCCACAATTCAGGAAGAACGTGAAGAAGCTTGAGAGAGTCCAGAGGAGAGCCACACACATAATCAGAGGGCAGGAGAACAGAGGGCAGAGAGGCTGAGAGCCATGAGACTCTTCAGCCTGGAAAAGCGCAGGCTCAGGGGGACCTGGTGGCTACCTATAAGTACATAAGGAGTGTACATCAGGATCTGGGGGAATGCCTGCTCACCAGAGCACCCCAAGGGATGACAAGGTCCAGCAGTCACAAATTCCTGCAAAACTCTTTCAGGCTGGACACAAGGGAAAACTTCTTTACTGTCTGAGCCCCCAAGGCCTGGAATAGACTCCCTCCAGAGCTGGTGCAAGCACCTACTCTGGACACTTTTAAGAAACATTTGGACGCTTATCTTGCTGGGATCCTTTGACCCTAGCTGACTTCTTGCCCTTTGGCCAGGGGGCTGAACCTGATGATCTTGTGAGGTCCCTTCCAGCCCCAATGTCTATGACAGGTGAGGTGGTGCTCTCTCCTACCTTGGGAGTCTTCAACAGGAGGCTGGACAGATATTTGGCTGGGGTGATATGACCGCGGAACCCGTTCCTGCCCAGGGCAGGGGGTCGGACCTGATGATCTGTTTAGGTCCCTTCCGACCCTAAGAACTAAGAAAGTCTATGTCTATGAAAGTAAGTTTAGACTGGATATCAGGAAAAACTTCTTCGTTGTTGGAACAATGAGACAGTGGAATAGACTACCCAAGTCATGGACTTTCCACTACTGGAGGTATTCAACAAACTTGGACAGCCACTGGTCAGGGATGATGCAAGTGTAGCTATGCCTCAGTTCTGCTATGGGTATTTCCCATGCTTCTGGACTTTGCAGGTTGCCACATGGGGCTGGGACGGAGTCCTGTGCCCCCCACCCCTCCACCGTTCTGCTTTGTGTCAGTTTTTTTTTGTCTTTTAAACCTTCCTCAGAGGAATTGGGTGTTGGCTGCATCCAAGGCTGTGGATTTTGACTGGGATGTTGTGATGTCCCTGCTGGGACTTATGGAGGTTCCTGGCTAGAGGGTCTTGCCCCTCGGCCCTGGGTCAGACCAGTTGCCGTATTTGGGATCTGGAAGGAGTTTTACCTAGTGGTCAGGTTGATATGAAAGGTGGGAGCTCCTGCCCTCTGTAGCAGGGGGTGTTGCCTTCTTCCTGGGATCTCTTGAGTGTATATTAACAATCTTTCACATAAGCAGGATGTTGGCTGCTGTGGTCCCCCTTCTTTACCAAGTTAGAATGTTGTCTTGTGTTGTGTCATACTTGATGGTGGTTTTTACTAAGGTTAGATTATGAATTTGTTTAGGATGGCTTGGAATGGGATGATCCTGCCTCTGGCAGGGGAGTGAACTGACCTCCAGAGATCCCTTCCAGCCCTACTTTTCTGATGTCTGTGGTTTTGCTGACAGCTGTGAAGGCAGGAGGGTGTGACCTCTCCATGCTCCCTAGCAAGTTTTGCCAGTTAAGCTGTCTATGAAAGGGTAGGCATACACTATGGTATATATACAACTGTCATAGTGTATGCCTAGCCTTGGTGGTATCAGAAACAGTGCGCTCTGAATCCTTGTGGGAAGTTTTAGGGGGTAGTTTGCAGCCACTGAAACTAGTGTCCCAGGGACTGGCTAGCACTTCACATAATGCTTCCCAGTGGGGCTGCCTCTGCTGAAACAAATCCACTTGGGACAGGTGATCACAGATTGTTTTGGTTCCATATTTTGCTTTTTGGACCCAACAGATTTTAATGCCCTGGTGATTGCCCAATAACTCTTTGTATTACCATCTTGCATTTGAGTTGAATGTGAAAGTGAAATACAGCTGGTCTCTTATGCAGTTTTTATTTCTTCCTTGGAGTTTGGATTTTTATATCACTCTGTCATAACTGGAAGAGAATAGTATGCAGTGGTATCAATGGAAAGATAGGCTGGGATATACTGTATTGTGTGACTGCATATATCTGCCTGCTGCCTTAGCAATAACATTTGCACATTCTGTGAAACTCAAAGTCAGCCAAATAATCCCTGCATCAGACACAAGAACCTTCCACTTTCATTCTTTGAAAGGTAGAGATTCTGCAACTTGTTAGGAATTTGAAAGTGATGACACTTCCTAGCTCCTTACAAAAGTATAACTCAAGAGAGGCAGTTGAAAGGGCTCCAGTTAAGATTTGTTAGAGGTAGAGGTAACTACTGATTTTTGGGTGCCTCGATCCTTGGCTGTCCAATTCCTGTTCTGCTCAGGAAACCTGGTTTGTTTGTTTTTTATAACTCTTAAGTGCTTGTCCTACAGACATTGAGTACTGTTAAGCTGCTTCAGGTTGGTCTACCCACATCCCAAATCACTTGAGAATCTTGACCATCAGTTTGATTTTCTTTTACCCTGATATCCATTAAGTCATGGGGTGGTATCCTCAAAAGTGCTGGATGGGAGGATTATCCTGTGCTACACTACATCCAGATTAAACAAAGGGACCTGTGTTACTCTTCCCACGCATGGAGCATCGTTTGCTTGTCTATATTAATAGATTGTTTCTTCCTACCTACAGGAAGTTGGCCTGTTAACTCTAGGAGGCTTATAGTTTTTCTGCCTTTGTCATTGTGGCAAGAGGGGAAGCCAATGACAACACATTTAAAATGCAAACTCATGTTTTGGAGAAGCTGCTCCACAAACATGCCCAGCTCCAAGTGTGACTGGTCTTTGTACCAGGCCTCCAAAATCTCTTTCTTTTTTTCCTTTTTGCCTCAGTGGTGTATGATTCTGACTGGACAAGTGGGTAGGAGCAGCTTGAATGATACTAGAGACCTGGCTGGCAAGGGATTCCCTTGAAAGGAAACAACTGCAAACCAGGAATCTGGAGTAGTAGGTCAGTTGGCATGTTCCTGATCCTCCCATCTGTGCACTCAGCCTCAGCTTTAATCAGCTCTTCCTAAAAGATTTTTTTTTATTTGCAAAAATATATATTCCTATACATATGTATCGCAGTACTTCTACCAAAACTGTTCTGTGGCTTCTATAGCTTGCCTGACAATCCAAAACACATCGTTGCCATTACATCATACACATTCCCTTCACAATATCCGCACAACACCCCTGCATGTCCATGCACCTGTGTGACCATCACCATCACTTTGCCCATGACAGACATGCAACCTTCTCTACACCCTAAGCTTACCCTGCCCCCCCGCCCGTGTTTATTTTCCCAGTTCTTTCAGTCATCTCTGTCATTACTTCTCTCTCTCTGTCACTGTTGTCATTGCCATCATCAACACTGTCATCTCCATCTTCAGGGATCCAACCCCTGAACTGGTCTGTGCCAGTCCATCCTCTTCCAGATGATCCTGTTCATTTCTTGCTGACAAGTTTCACTGTTTCCTTGTAGTACCCTTGCATCTCATTCAGTCCCATCTTGACACAATCCTCCGTTGAGGAGTCTGTGCACACTTATAGGAGCAGGCTCCTAGCCTTCCATAAGGCATTTCTAAAGCAGAAAATGAATTGGTCAAAGTGGGCCATTGGGGTCCCCTTCTGCTTGCACAGGTGCCCAAACAGTGCCACTTCTCTGGTCAGGGTTGTGATTCCTTGTCACCATCTTGAGTATAAACACTTTCCTCCAAACCCCTTGGCAAAAGGACAGTACCACAGGAGGTGGTCGATTTGTCTCTGTTTTCTGTGGGCAGGTTTCCCTAGGGCATTATGTTTGCTTTCTCTGCCCCTGTATGTAATGCTACGCCTGCACCAGGAGTGCGTGGTAGGCTGCTTGCCAGTTTGTTCTCTTGCCAGTTTGTGCTCTTTCTGTAGGTCCTTGTGGAAGATCCTCTTCCACGTGGCCTGGCAGCTGTCTTTGGGGAGAAGGTCTAAGGTTGACACTGCATCCTGTTTCCTCACCATCACCTGCATTTTGCAGTGGTTCATTAGGGTCATCGGGATTTCTTTCTGTAGTTTGTACTTTCTGCGGAACTGCTTCAGGGCTCTGTGAGCCATGGTGGTTCTCAGGTAGGTAAGTTCATACACAGCAGTACATGTACCCCCCAGTGTCAGCATGTGACATGCAAAATACTTCATGAAGCAGGATGTTTTATCCCCTGCTCCAGTTGCCAGTTTGCAGATTTAGCCCAGTGGAAAAGCAGAATATCCAGCATTCCTCGGCCCCCTGTACATTTCATCTAGTACAAGGTTTTCCTCTTCACTCTCTCCTATCTGGAGCCCCAGAATAAGATGCACATGGCCCTCTGGATTTTGTGGACAATTTGCTTTGAGGGGAGGAAGACCAGTGAGGTATACAGAAGCACCAGTAGCAACACCTCTCTCATGAGTGCCACTCGTCCCATCCTCCATTGACAAATGGCACGTGTACAGATGTGCTTTGAATGATTCATGTTGGCCCAGCATTTAAATGTTTGATTGTCATATAAGCGTACTAGACTCCTTCTGTCGTTGTTCTTTTAGAAAGTATTCCTGGCATCGTTGTATAAGTCAAGACAGGAATTCTTGTCCTGATGTGCTGTGATCTGAGGGCAACCTAAGATGGGTGCAGCTGATAAGAATGGTGGAATAGTGTCCTAGACATTCTGGCTGTTGCACGATGGGTTGTGATCAGTGTCTGAGGGTCTGTAACGCATTGGAGTGGTGGGAGAGGAACCTTGGCTTCATGTTTCATCCCTGACTGTTGGCCTGTGCCCAGTGGATGGCTATAAGCTGTGGTGTGTAGTAGGACCAATGATTATCTATCCTGGAGTATGTGCTTCCAAGAGACTAGAGTGACATGGGATATACATGTTCTGGATATACATGTTGGGGAAACCACTGGTTGCCAAGGCCTGTCAGGAGCATAGCAGCTATCCCTGATCAAGCTCCTAGAGCTTGTCATAGTCCCTGGCCCAGACAGCAGCTGTCATAGGAGCTTGTCAATGCTATACCTGAATTCAAGTCATTGTAAAGTGGTCTCAGGTGCTGTCCTCTCCATCCCCAGGGGTGAACCTGCTGCTCCTGCGAAGCCTACGAACGGATGACCAGACTTGAGTCTCTTAGCTCCGATTTTTATGCATGATCGCTTTCTGTGTCTCTTGCAAGTTGATCCATGTCACTTTAATCAGTGAATTATCACTTGCAAGGAACTGACAGACTTGGCTCATGTCTGTGCTGTAGCCTGTGGTACTCAGTTGGGTACTCACTATCTGTGGGCCTTTTGACCCAAGAACAAGACTTGATGGCAAGATATGGCTCCCTCAGAAAGAGATGGGAGTTTTGCATACTTCTGCGTGGGCAAGCTGTTGGACTGGCTTGCATCTGATCTCTATCTGTGCAGCCGGCTGTGCAGTCATTCTGCTGCCCAACGGAGAGCACCAAACTCAACCTCAGAACAAAATGGTTGTGAGTTTTGAGGAAGACCATATCTCAGCTTTGCTGCAGGCCAGCCCTGAGTTCCAGATGTGAGGAAGCTTGTGCTCTGTGGAAGTGCAAATCAATATCTTAACTTCATAGCTGACTCTATCCTCTCTAATTGCCTGAACCAGAACTGTAGACCCAGGCTTTGGAGCAGTTCAGGTAGGTGTTTTTTGTTGCCTTGTTTTTTAGGCAAAAAAAGCAGAACCACGTCTGTGCAGTGGTTTCTTAATGAGGCTGTAAAGTAAGTTTCCCCCCTTTTTGGTAAGAAACCACAGCTGTGAAAGCCTCCAGCCTTTTTTTGTTCTTTTTCAAAAGGGTTCATAATAAGACAGCTAAATTGCTGTGTTCTTTCTCATGCGCTGACGTGTTACAGAGCAGAAGGGGAAAGGGCCTGCAGAGAAAATGAAAGTAAAGTCTGACAGGGAAGATTCCTTTCCCAAGTGGGATTATTTAATAAGAAATGGAACTATGGCCTGGCAGACTGAGGAGGACCCAAAGAACCCAGTGCAGTGACTTACTTCATCTGGAATAAAATCCTTCCAAAAGTGCAAAGGAGGTAAACGTGTGAAGGGAAAGA
>NW_005841929.1:1045550-1087226 GCF_000455745.1 Alligator sinensis
AACTGAACAGACTAAGCCCTTTCCTGAAGACCACAAAGTCATTAGGCCCTCTGACAGACATTATGCTTAAGATGTGATGAACCGGTTAATCATGTCTTGAGTAGAGACCCAGCCACACGTTCATTCAGTTAACGGCATAGTAAAACCAGGAATAAGCCACAGTTAGTACACAAAATGTGTGTAATAACTTTGTGGCTGGATCCTGTCACACCTTTCATGGCACATGCGCCCAATGCTTCCAGCCTCTGGAGCACACGGGAGACTTTTAAGACTCCCCTGTGCTCCAGAGGCCAGGAGGGGGTGTCAACTGATCAGGGCTTCCAGCTGGAGCGCACCATGCACGTGTGGCATGGCAAGAAGCACTGTTGGGATCCCACATCAGATCCCATTGCGCCTTTAACAGCTGCTGGGTGCCTAAGAAAGCTTTTTTTTTTTTTTTTTTTTTTTTAACCACCACCAACTATCCCTGAGGTAATGCTCACATCACAGGACATACAGAACTCATCATTCAGGCCAGAGAGCTCATTTTTGTGCCCCAGGGAGGCAGAGAAGTCCAGGCTGGAATACTCCAGCTCTGGGGTAAGTGACAGGATTGGATCAGAGAGCAAAGTGAGTTCAGGGGGCATGTGCCTCTGTGCCCGTGAGCTCCCCGTATTGAGAGGAAGTCGAGTATAGGAAACACTGTGCATGCAGTGAAACTGCTACAAGGAGAGAGGAAGTGATTGGTATGTAAGCTACTGCATTTGTTTCTGTTCGTGCTGGTGAGCTGCTGCTGATCCTTGATTAGAGAGGTTTGAAACAGCGGTGTTTCTAGTGGCAGTGTTTGCAAATCTTGCTGGAGGAAGTGGTCTAAAGTGAGATGGCCAAAGACATCAGGACCTCTCCTTGAATGAGCCTGAGTCCAAGCATCACAGGGCCCCTGTGCCTCTGTTAGGTGGCATTGAAGGCGCTCATGAAAATGCAGCTGTGTGTGGGTGGGAGGTGTCAGGAGCACAGTCCTGTTGGTTAGGACTATCAGCTCTGTGGTGCTGTTATACTCTTTGAGTGCCAGGAGATGCTGCTTTGTCAGTGAGGATGGCTGCTGTCTACTTGCATCTCTCCTCTCTGGTGATTTAGTGTTTTCTGTATATACACTCTTGAGACATGCTTTCTGGAAAGCAGTCAAGTCCAGCGACTAGGGCTAGGGAGATGCAGGTTTTACTCCTGATTCTGCCACTTGTCTCGTGAGGGACCTTGGGTGAATCACTTCCTTTTGCTGTGCCCCAGCATCCCCATCAGTGGAGGTGGGGTAACAATACTTCCTTTACTGCATGAAGAGCTTGGAGAAGTGCTAGTTGAGAGCTGGGTGGAAGTCCCCAGCAGTGTTTATGACTTCTGCCTTGTGAGGGAAGAAACTTCTGCTGCGTCTGTTGCCTTCAGTTGCAAACAGGGTGATGTACATCTTGTGTATTTCCCCTTGCAGATGACTGATTTGCAGTTTCAGTTTTCGGCTTTAAAAACCACACTCACAGATGAAGTGAACGTGGCAGGAGGAAGATGAGCATCCTGACAGAGGGAACATAAGGCAGGCAGCACCCTTAACTGGTACTGCACTCCTTTATGGGAACTTGCTCCTGTCTAGATTATTTTTGAGAATTTAGACCCATCTGTGAAGCTAATGGCCCCGTGAGTGACTAATGCTGGAGAGGATGGATACTCCCAATGGTGACTGAGGCTAAAACAATGGCTCTTCAGAGAGCTGCCAGCCCCTTGGGGCACCCAGTGGGAGGGCCTGCTGGTCTTTGCGCTCTGCACAGCGATGACACCTCTTCCTTTGAAGAACTTGTGGCAGTGGTGGTGGAGTGACTTTCCGTCATCATAGCCCCAGTGAGTGGCATATGTGGTTCCTCCTCTGGCATTACGCAGCGGTCCTGTTTGTTCAACCCTTGGTCTGTGGGGCAATGCACAGCCGTGAGTCAGACTCAAATGCCTGTGCAGCTGCAGCCAGGGCCGGGGCCAGGGAGAGGAGGGTTAGAGCTTTAGGAGCAGAGCAGAGATTGGTCATTGCCTGTGTTTGGGAGGGAAGCAGTTATAATTAGCCTGAGGAAGCAGCAGCGGGTTGTAGAGTTGGAAGGGGTGTCTCCACTTGCTTAGAGCAAGTGCTCCGTGGGTGCGTGCACATGCACACGTGTGGGGAGATTTACGGGAGCCAACTAAAACGAGGTCTGACTGCAAGCCACCCGTTGCTTCTTACTGAGGAAGTTTTGCATACTGGTCGTGAGAGGAGGTAAGTGTTTGCTGCTGTGCATTTGCAGAATTTATATTACCCTTTTGTGAGGGTCTCCAGGATCTTACAAGTGCTGACTGCCAGTGCTTCTGATGGTGACACAGACCTTATAGCCTTGTGTCTGTATCTAGTGCCTTGTAGAGCAGCATGTCCAGCTTTGGCAGGGCAAGGAAGATGTCCTGTGGTGTTTGTGTTCGATCTCATTCTCACTCAGAGATTTCAGTTGACTTAATGGTAGCGGATCCAGTCTAGGTGTGCAGGGGGGCACCATCATGACATGAACAGAGGGCAGGAGCTGCACATACAGAGATGTGTAAGGCTGCCTTGTGGGTGCGGTCTGAAACTCCAGACTGATTTAAGCCAGGGTGGATTTGATTTAAATCAAATTGATTTAGATCATGATTTAAATGACTGGTCAGGAAGCCTGGATTTAATCTCTTTTTTTCTACAAAAAGTGCATTCTTGTGGTTTGATATCCTTGACTCATTTAATTTCTTGAAACTTTGAACTTTTAGAGTCAAGTAATGGCTTGACTGGGTGTACACAAACTTGCAGAGAGCCAAGAGGGCTGATATGTGGGTAATCAGGTCTGTTGTCTCTCATCTCTGTGTACCGCTGTTAACAAGGATGTTATCTCTGGAGACAACAAACTCTCCCTATGACTGAAGAAGGGCATTTGTGCCCAAAAGCATGCAAAGAACAATTTTTCCAAATATTTAGTTGGTCTAATAAAATATATCACATCTACCCAAAGAACCTTGTCTGCCTGTGATCTCTGGAGACACAAATCCACCATTTGAGAACTGAAACTAAGCATCACAGAGATGCTTAATGGGATCTTCCAGACTGAGCACTACCACTGGGTAGAGTGGTTTTCTTTAATCTTTGCTCATCTATAGAGGAGCCTCTGGGACCCCCATATGATTGGGGCCCTAATATAGTCCATGGCCTGTTGTGACTTATTTATAAAGCTTTTCTAAAAAGGTTACATGAATATGTTGCCTCAAATAGTATATAATTAGAAGTTATAATCCCAATTCCATGATGATATCTTTGAGTCTTAACATATCTTAAATTAAAGCTATCTTTTATATACGTTTTTTTTAAAAGCATCTTAAAAAATAAAAATATGATTAAATAAACAATCTGATTGAAATTAAAAATCCATTTTTTTTTTATATATATATTTTTAAATCCACCCTGATTTAAGCTCATTTCTTCAAAAGACTTGAGGGCGCTTCCAGTGGAAAACAGACATTTTTTTTTCTATTGTTCTATCTTTTAAGTACATGCATGTAAACTCTAACTAACCTGGTGACCTGCAATTTGCTTCTGTTCCTCTGCATAGAATCTGTCGAGAGGCTGAATGTTGTTTATACAAAATTCTGATTATGTAAGAGTTCCCTGGGGCTTTTCTATAGTGTGTGCATTTTATGAAGAGGGAAACATGGTAAGAAGTTAGCATTAGATGAACCAAGAACATATAAAGAGCATGGATTGCACCAGTGTGACTACTTCCATTGCAGTTGTAATCCAGTTTCACAATATTTGGTATAAAAGAGCTGTGGAGTTCTTTCCTAGCTACCGTAACACAAGAATGCACAAAGAAACTCCATGGGGTGATAGGGTCACAGCAGAAGGGATAGATTTGTGATAATTTTAGCAAAATTTAGTTTTAATATATTAAAATACGGATCAAATTGGAAAATGTGACAACCATTCTTTACAGTTGGATTAATTTGAACTTTTGCTTTCCTCTTAGCCCTGCCCCCAGATCACCCTACTGTGGCTTGGCTCCATTTCCTTGTCATAGAACATCAGTCTGGAAATTATTCAGTGCAGAAGATATAAATTAATCTTAAAGTCTCCAAATTCATGATCTCCCAGACTGCAAAATGAATGATCTCCCAGTGGGCATTTTGAGCATTGTGGTTTTCCAGTGGCTTCCAGCTCTGGCCATCGATGTGGTGCTCTGAATGTTCAGGAATGAAAGGGGATATTGCATTGCCTTTAATTTTTTTGTGGGCCCAGCAGAAGAGGGCAAGTTTTCTGAACATGCTGCCTGCCCCAGCCCTGGTGTCTCAAGCTGGTTGTCCTAAGCCAGGGTTGTCAAACTCATCTGACCCCAAGGTTCATCAGGACTGCTGGGAACACCACGCCTCCCATCTAGCATTTCTCAGAGTTCTTTACAAAGTTCAGGAGGTATCGTTACCCCCCACTCCACTGATGAGGCTGGACCCAGACTTATCCCCTGCGCAGCATCTGTGGCACCAGGTGTAGCCTGTGTGCCACATGCAGCATGCGCCAGCCTCGACCTTGCTGTGCACAAAGCACATGGGGCACATGCTGCTTGTGGCATGCTAGTTGAATCCAGTGCTACTTTCAACACATGGAGTCCGGGGCATGGGCTGGACATGACACTGCCGGCAGCTCACGTTCGAGACCCCCTGTGCTGTGTGCAGTGCTGGGTCCAGCCCATGCACCGTGTGCAGCACATGCCCTGTGCCGGCCCCATGTGCCGCCTGCATAGCAAGCCCCAAGACTGGTGCATGTTGCATGGCACAAGTGGGGCTGGGTTGGCTGTGCACGCTGCAGACCGTGCAGGGCCAGCATGTGGCGCCCTGCTGGACTGGCCCTATGTGCTGACTTCAGCATGGCCTGATCCAGAGCCAGTGTCCAGGGCCAGTCTGATGGAGCACCCCCTGTGCTGTAGGCAAGGTGTGTGGCACCAGGTCTGGGGTTAGGCCTGGCACTTGGGGTCAGTCCAAAGACCCACACGCCACCCACGTGTGGCTCCACAAGCTGCATCCAGCCTGCAGGCCGCATGTTTGACAACCCTGCCCTAAACTGTTACTTGCTCTTGGTTGTTTAAGCAGAGACCTTTAAAATTTATCATTGGGGCTCAGCTCTACCAGGGCTTTCCAGTGTAAGCCTCTGGCTAGTAGGGCTTCTAATTCTTATGTCACCTGCCAGTTTGTGCACTGTTCACAGCACTTGACAGAGTAAGTCATCATCTACAAAAGCTTAAGCCTCTCCGAACCGGTCTCAGGTGCCATGCTTTCTGCCTGACTTCAGACCAGCACGGTTAATGGTTTGGGCTACAGAGTGGAGTGAGCGCTCTCCCCAGACCCGACTCCTGTGACTCACTTGTGTGTGCCGGGGAAGTGGGGGTAGGGAGTATCCTCATTTGTTTACTCACGCCTACCCTCTCCACTGTTGCTCAGACTCTTGTTTTGAGCTCTCTAGGGTGGAGTGGAGGGCAGGCTGGGGGTGGGGTGGAAGGAGAAGGACTCCTGCACTTGAGTCAGAAGGTTTTCCCTGAATTTCAACCAGGAGTGGTGAAATCAAGCCTTAGGCTTTCCTAGGAAGTAGAGGATACATGGCAGCCTCTGGGGAGAGGCTCTGCATTGTTCCATCCTGCACTGCATGGACGGTTAGGCCAGTTGCTCCAAGCAAGCTGGGGTTTATCCTCACCTGGCTGCGCTCACACTGACATGCAGTGGGCAGCCTGGCTGGGGAGACAGACACATGGATCTGAGCACCCAGGTGGGCTTTGCTTGCGTGCAAGGAACCATGCTGTGTAGCCGTGCACCGGTGCATCAGCGCTGGTGCTGCACTTGTTGTCAGTGCCACCAGGTCTCCTGAGGGAACATTGCACAAGTCTTGCTGCCGCAGTTCAGTGAGCTGCTCTGATCATTTAGTTGTGCATTGTGGGATGTCTGCCCTCCTGGGCATATGGGGTAGGAGGGGCTGAAGGATGGCAGTGGCCCAGGGGTTTGGCCCAGGTTCACGCTGCAGAAGGGGTCAGTTACCAGCCTGAATGGAGGCAGCACATGTGCTGGCCTGTTGCCCAGCATGGGCCAGGCAGCCTGGGTGGAAAACACCAGTCTTGTGGCAAGAGGCTTATATATGTGCACAGGAACTGGTGAGGGACCGCACTGCACTGAGAGCCTGAGGTCACAGTGCGGTGGACACGGGTGCCAAGATAAGTGGGATGTTAGAAAGCTGCCTTTGCACAGCACCCTCCCCTCCCCGTGCCCTCAGCTGATACAGCACAAACCTTGTGGGAGTGCAGGAAGGGACAGCAGACATCCTAGAAGAGGTACTGCTAAGGGGATACTAATCACTTCCTTTTATTCTGGTGCTCTTGATGCTTGTGGGGTGGGGGGAAGGGCCATTTCCAGTGGGAAGCATGTGCCAGCCACAGCTTTGTACTGACGACCAGAGGGAGCTGGGTTCCTACCTTAAGTGAGGTAACTCGAGGTGAACGTCTGGCGAAGATGAAGCAGCAGTCTGTAGATTTTATAGGAGCTAGCATAGCAAGTTGAGCTAGTCTTGGGGTTTAACTGGACCTCACAGGTGGAAACAGCTTCCCAAAGACACTGCCTCAATTAAGCTAGCACCTTTTGGCTTTTTGGTAGTGGTGATCTAGCACAGTGGGGTCAAACATACGGCCTGCAGGCTGGATCTGGCCCTTGGAACTATTCAGTGTGGCCTGCCAGTAGGCTAGTGGGTGCGGGAAGTTGGAGGGACCCCTGCTGCAGTGTTCAGGTGCAGGCTCCCTGAGCCCTGATAGACGTGGCCATTTCAAACAGCTCCTGCTGCTGACCGATTGCAGACCCCCCCGCTCACGCATGCCTCTGGACACCTGCTCCATGCTGCCCAGCCAGAGCCCCATGCCATCGCATGCCCCTGGCTCTATGCTGTTGTCTGGCCAGAGAGCCATGCTGCCACCCAGCCCTGGCCCCATGCTGCTGCTTGAACACAGCCTTCTACAGTTGCTTCTGGCCCCTTGGATCCGGCCTGGGAGGGGAGGTGCCTTTGCAGTCTGGATCCAGCACAGGGTCTGGGGGAGGGTTTGATACCCCTGATTTAACAGTACAAGAGAGCTGTAGTTTTGAGTATTTCTGTGAGTATTTGTGTGCACACTTGGGGGTCCCCCACCACTTCTTAGCCTCCGTGTGTGTGTGTGTGTGTGTGTGTGGTTCATCTTTTAAAGGTTCATTCTAACTTCGATTGAAGGGACTCTTCATGGAGAAGCCAAGAGACAAGGCTTGCTCTTAAATAGCCAAGGAGGACAGACCTCTGGCTTTGCTCTCATCACAGCCATTATGTGTCAGCCCGCAGGCTCCTTTTGCTCCCATGCACATCCATGTGACAGGAAGGCCAGAACCTTTGGCTCAAGGAGGGTGGAGGTGCTAT
Organism: Alligator sinensis; assembly: GCF_000455745.1. Classification (NCBI taxonomy): domain Eukaryota; kingdom Metazoa; phylum Chordata; order Crocodylia; family Alligatoridae; genus Alligator; species Alligator sinensis. The sequence continues at coordinate 1,053,019 of NW_005841929.1, forward strand.
ATCCTCACAGCTCACCCCTCTTTACCCCTAAGTAGGAGCTTCTGTGTTGGACCAGCCCGGTGTTCACAGCCTTACCAATGACTGCCAGACTATAATGGGGAAGCCTGCCTGAACATCCCAGGCATGGGTATCTCCAGGAAGACTCAAAGTGGGGCCAGGTTGCCAGCCCGATGGGGCAATCTGAGCTGAGGGGCTTGCAGACACATTGGCATTCTCCTTTTTTTTTTTGTCTTGTAGGAAGAGAGCGTGTGGGCAGAAAGCAAAGGGTGACACAGCCACCCCATCCCAGCAGCCCCCATGGACCAGGTCAGTTCCATACAGGCTTTGCCTCTCTCAGTGCTACACAGCCAACTTCTCAGAGGTGACTAGGGGTCTTGAAGAGGCCTCAGCTCTGGGGTCCCATCTGAGACCATGTAAAGGGCCTTCATTTTAGAAAGTGCTGACTGAGCCCTACTTTCTGGATAATTCAGTTTTTGCATTCAGCATCACTAGTCATTATAAGCCAGAAAGTGCATTTAGCCTTTAAACATTTGGAGGGGAGTAGTGTCTAGGCCCTTGTTTCATAGCTCCTGGTTGTAGCTGAGCTTTTCAAGCACCACATTTCCATGCCCTCCTGTGGCCGTATGTGCAGGCAGAATGCTCCCTGCCCTGTGAAGAGGGACGCGCCTACATGTGTGAGGTCATATTCAAAGTGCTCTGCCTGACACTGTCCCAGCTAGCAGCCACAGTTCTCTGCAGTGATCCGGACTTGGTCATTACTGACTTGGCTGGGCCCCTTCACATGGTGGCATGAAAAGGGAGGCTTGTAACTTCAGAGACAGTTCTTCAGGCACGAGGATCCTCCCTTAGCATTGCTTGTACTGATTGGGCATCTGTTTATATCAAGAACCTGCATAATTGATACACACACTAAGCGGCTGCTAACCTCGGATTTGGGCATGTGGGCGTGCACATGTGGTTCTTCTTTAACGGTTCATTCTAACCTTTAACGGTTCATTCTAACCAGGCATGTCATCTTTGCAGCCCAGAATGCACAGGGCTGCCTAGATTGAGTGATCCTCCACCACCAGATCACTTCCCTGTAGTATGTGAAGCCAGGGCAGCCAGAATGCCGCCACATGACTCTGCAGTCTCACTCACTGGGTAACATTAGTCAGGGCTTCTGGAGGAGGTCACAAGGCAGCCGTGTTCATGTCAAGCCAGATTACCTCCTTGCCCGTTGGTTTAACGCTGACTGGTTATTTCTAGGGCACATACAGCGATGGATTCAGCCAGCTGGAGAGCCTCCTCCTGTACTCCTTCCTGGACAACTCCCAAGACTGTGCCTTCAAGGAGAAGCTGCAGACTCTGAGCTGCAGACACACACCCCAGTGCGTGCCCCATAGAACAGCCTTCCATTCTTTTTCTGATGATGGAGAGCTTCAAACAGACGGGAACCGTAGCGGCCATTTCCAAAATGGCGAGCCAGGTCTGTGCCTTTGCCCCCATACGCACAGCTCGTCTCTTCTGTAGCAGACTGACTCAGAGAGTGTTTTCTCCACTGGCAATTGTTATGTTCTTGATGAGGACAAGTGGGGTTTGCGCAGCTGGTGTTTGGCACCTCTGTGCCTTTTATTTCTAGAGCACTAATCACAGGCCTTAGGTGGTTTTTTTGTGCCACATCTTTCTGGTGTGTTAAAATGGAGCCTGAGGCTAAGCCAGTGGCATTGCTGCAAGCAAGGGGTGTACTCCCTTAAGCCTTGCTTTGTGCCTTGGGCAGTGTCTGGATCAGCAGTGTAAAGATGCAGGCAAGCACCTGGGACACCGGGGCGGGGGAGTGGCAACAGCTGGTTGCCACTGCTTGTGATTTGTGATTGCTTGGTAGCCAGCTACAGCCACTCTTTGTCCCCAACCTGACCTCTCCCAAGTCGGCACTCGCAGCCCTTGCTTTATTTGCTCTGCCCTAGGTGTGCCACTGGTTTGGATATTTGGCACCTGTTACCTAGTTTAGGAACAAGGACTTCAGGAGCTGGCCTACGGAGCAAGGACTCCTGGGGCTGAAGCTGGCCCCTTCTACTAGGCTTGTATGGTGGGGAAGCGATATCCAATGGCTGGTGGAAAAATAGGAATGGTAACAGTAGGGGGCTGTGATGCAGTGATCTTCCCCCTCCCCCCAGGTGCCATGAAGGTGCCACCTTGGGCTGTAATTTTATTTAGACTGGGATGCTGAGCAGGGCTGGGTGTGGCTTATTGCTTGGACAGATCATCTTTTCAGAAAATTTGGTCTTACAGTATGCAGCACTCGGCCCTTGTAATAAGCCTTGAGCTCATGTCCCAGTGCAGGATCAGGGGAAAGTTTGCAAGACAAAGATGCTGCACGTAGAAAAGATGTGAGGTAAAATCCTGATTTAAGGTCGTAAAAGATTGTGTGGATTTTGTTTTTCCTTCAGGGACTATGAGTTTATTAGAAGCTGTATCTGGGTTAAATTTCTGTTGTGAGGTAGGTAGCCATGTTAGTCTGAAGGCAGGGCAGCATAGCACCTGAGACTGACTGGCTCAGAGGCACAAACTAGCTAGCAGGTGATATTGCATCTGAGAAAGTAGACTGTTGCCTGAAAAAGCTTGTGCCTCTGAGCCAGTCTGCCAAATTTAGTTTGATAGCTGTGTGCTACTCCCTGGCAGTGCCATCCGAGTGGTGTGACATTTCTTCAGAGCTGTTGTGGCACTGGTGTACTCCCCTGTTAAAGTGGCAGCGGTGGCTGTGTACCATCGATGCTGAGGCGGCTGACATACTGCGTACAACAGCTGATGTGGAACGGTGCTGTGTGAAGCTGACAGCAACAGTCTCTTCCATCCGCTTGTTTACACCAAACTTAATTTGGGGCACAACTGCATGTGAACTAAATCCTGCTTCAAATCTTGACTTTAGGTTCTGAGACAGGGGAAATTTACCAAATCATTGGCGCTCAGCTGGCTGAGATTGGGGACCAGTTGGCTGCTGAGATGCAGGCGGGACCAGTAGATGATCTTGTGCAGCAGTTCCTGAATGCAAATCTCTCCAGTGAGGTAAATTAGTGCCAAGCAATTCTTCACTTAATAAAAATGGCATGGGTCCCTCTAAATGTACTCAGCAAAGCCATTTTGAAACCCTTCCTGTGCTGCATGTGGTCCTGAGCAGTCAACTCCTTTTACAGCTCTGCTGGGTGGCTGTCAGATGCACTGCATGTTTGCAGTACCATGTGAAACAGGTGGAAATCAGACCCTGGGCAATGGTCAGCAGTGGCTGTTCCTCTGCTCCTGTCACATGCACAACTGAGCCTGTGTTTAACCAGTACAACCAGCGACAGGCGTTTTTTTTTTTTTTAGCCCTGTGACACTACAGAGCTGGGTGCTGCAGCAGAACCAAGCTCTCCTCTTGTTCTTGAGACATTAGACTCTCCTTCTCTTCCTTGGAAGGATCTAAAGTTGCAAGTTTCTGTTTGCTTCCATGGGGACCTATTGTCCTCTTGGGACCACGTGTATTGGCTTTGGCTTACTCAGCCATTTGTGTCTGGGATGAGAAGTTTTTTTCCAAGCCCTTTTCCGCTGCAAGTTATGGCAGCATGGGGGTTTACCCTGCAGGCCCCTTTGAGGCTGGTGAAACCCTGCACACCAATGGCTGAGCAAGAAGGGTTGGAAGATAACATCAAATCAGCTTCTGTTTCTGTTAGGGTTGATGCAACCTCTCACTCTAGGTAAGCTGAAATCCTGCCCTGGCTGTGCTTCGTTCTGGTTGTGTTGCAAAGGGAATTGAGATAGCGGCACAGTGGGGAATGTTTGTTGCTGTCTTGGACTATGTGGAAACTGGTGCCCTTGTGACACATCTTTCCTCCTCCTGGCACAGGAAATAACAAGGTGTCTGTCTCAGATGGTGGAACAGGTCCTGAAATCCATCCCCTTAGACATGGACCAGGAGAAAGCCAAGCTGGTGCTGGCAATGGTTTTAGCCAAAAAAGTAGTGAACAACGTGCCATCTCTCCTACACCGGGTCTTCAGCACCACTGTGAATTACATGAACCAGTACCTCCATGACTACATCCATAACATCGTCTGACAGGTAAGGACCATTGTGCCAACCACGGGAGAGTCCCCCAAAGATGGTGGCAAACTGGGCACAGGAATTTAGGGAATGATCCTGGCCAGGTAGGGGCCTGGGGGTGACCTAGTATGGCTCTTTATCTTACAGCAGCTGCATACCTAGAGAACATGGGGTCTATCCACTGCAGCATAGGCACAGGAGCTGACAGGGGCTCTAGTCTGTCTGCTAAAGTATTAGTGCTGTTGGCAACTGAGCCAGCCGCAGCAAGAGGCATGGGTAATTGGTATGGAGGAGGTGACTCCTTTAGCCATTTGCAGCTTCTCTCTCGTTAGACTTTAATTCAGACTTTAGCACAGTGCACTTGGCTGTGAGGGGGAGGTACAAACAGGCAGACACCTATTCAACTACCAGCTTGTCTGGCACTGAAGAGCTTAGCTTCATTGCTGACACGCTCCCATCCTAGGTGTTGTGTGTTGATGGTTCAGCTCTGTTACACCTACTGCTGCTTAGCAGTGAAGGGGTAGGATAATGTCATTGCTCCTGCAGAGGGAGACAGGAGACCTGCTCAAGTCATGAAGAGCAACTCAACTCTTCCTTTATTGCTGTTAGCACTGACACAGGCAGAAGGGACAGGACGTGAGGTTGAAACTGCATCTTTCCCAGCGGGGTACTGTAACCCCCAGGCCACAGGGCAGGCATTAACCCCAGCCTGCTCCAGTGCTGTGCCACTGCCCCTTGCATTGGCTAACATAGCTGGAGGCCATGCAGTGTGGGGGGAAATCTCTCTCCCCCTAGGAGCATGCTCCCTCCTAAGAAGTATCCTTCTCATTGCGCCAGCCTATGGCGTGTTCTTATTCTGACTCCATATATCTCCCTCTCATGGCTGCCTAGTGCTCAGAAAGAGCCCCAGAGAAAGACCTGTGTTATGCTAGCTTGTGGTGGAAATACTGTGCTGAGAGGCCAGAAAGGTGTAGGTGAAAACTCCCTCTGGGGGAGCAGGGTTAGAACTTGAGTCTCCAGTTCCCCAGACAAGTACCCTAGCCCCTCTGCTGTTGGTGCTAATGGGTGTGAAGGCTCCTGCTGTGCTCAGGTAACCATGCATGTACCCACCAGCCTGTAGCCTACTGCACAGGCCAGGCAGACTTTACTAAACTCTCATTTAAGTGCAGCTGAAGTCTCACACCTCATGCTTCCTGCCTGCTTACCCTGAAAAGCTTCAGCATAAGGGGCTAGATGCACAAAGGGATGTAAAAGGCTCCAAAATTTAGCCCCAGTGCCCATTCAGTTGCAGCCCAACCTTGCCAATGCTTATGGTTTATAGAAATATACCTGCTGTTACTAGTAAAACTTCCCAGGGAGCCTAGTGGTCTTCCTAAAACACCCTGCTGCTCAGCTGTCAGGCTATCTGAGGCCAGGGCAGAGGGGCTGGGATGTTGCTTTTTAATCCAGTAGCTCCCTGGTGATTGTATGCACCCGAAAAGGGAAGGACCCAATTCAGTTGTTTCCTCTGCTTGAAGGAATCTGAACTTGCATCTCCCTGGAAAGGCCTGAGACTTCAGCCAGCACAGTAGAGTTCATTCAGCTGTCTCTCTCCTGTGAAAGCTGTTCTACATTGCATGGTAATGCAGTGAACCAGAGGAAGTGATACTGCAGTCTTGGCCTTGTAAGGGCAGGGAAAAAATGACATGCACCTGGGAGAGGGCTAGTTCCTGATTGCATGAACATTTAAAATAAGTAACCATGCATAAGAGGAACCTATACCTTTAGCATGGTGAGAACAGTGATGTAGCCACCTATTTCAGAAGTCCAAGGGGGAGGGGATCAGGACTGGGAAGCCTTAGACATACAGGCCTTCTGGCTCACAGTAGGGTCCCTCTGCCCAATACTTCCTGTTGTTACCTTAAGCAGCTTCCCCCTCACCACGCTGCCTGCCATGGCTCCTGTTCTGTGGGGTGGACTGCTTTGTCACAGGCACAGATTCCATGACAAAAGGAAGTTGGGCATTGCAGTCCTCAGTCCTCTTGTGAGGTTGGCCCAAGGCCTAAAAGAATAGGTCCTCTTGGAGGAGTGCCACTAACTTACCAGTACACCTCCCAGGCAGGTGGGTCAGTAACCTACCTGCTCACTAACCGCTGGTGGTTCCTATGTCAGGAACAGAACTGTGACTTGCTCCTCGGTAGATATAGTGCAAACCTGGGTATCTCTGGGAGGGACAGTTGGGGGTGATGGGGGCTATGACCTGAAAATGCGCTATCACTCTGCTGCCAAACCTGCCTAGATGAGAGGCATCTTAGCCTGCGAGAGTACTTTGGTCAGTGTGAGCTATAATGGCAAAAGAACTGTTCCCAGTGTAACTGCTGCTACGCAAGAGGGGGATTGCTCTTCCATCGGGCATATGAAACTCCCATAGACAAGGCCATAGAACAGTGGTTTTCAACCTGTGGTCCACGGACACCCCCCTCCCCCCCACCTGGGGGCCTGCAGACTGCATCTAAGGGGTCCATGAAAGACTAGTATGATCAGTCAAAGGTAAGTGAATACCTGCAAGTATAATTTACCTACACTTATAAAATACAAAGGGATCCACACCTCCATTTGAAATTTTTAGGGGTCTGCAAAAGAAAAAAAAAGATATGCTGTCATAGAGTAACAGAAATCTGGTGCACTGGCATGAAGCATACTAATGCACTGTAAATTGTTTCATTAGGATAATGAAAACGGGTTGCGGGGAGGACTAGATCACAGACAGCAATGAAGCATTGGGAGCCTGCCTTAAACCTAAACTCTGCCCTTTCCACAAAGAGGTAAAGCAAAAAAGGGTTTGACAGTCTTTCTGAAAGCTCCCTTGCTGCTGAATGTTGTGACCTGCTCCTCCTCTGGCTAAGTACAACCCCTCTTAGAGAAGGACAGTGTGCACCCTCTCAGTGAAATCTGTCCTGACTTCTTGTCCTTCCTAACCAAACCACTGTTTTTTGTTTCTGTTTCTCTAGAGCTGAATGAGACCTTGGTGCCATCCACAGGCTTGGAGAGGGTTACAGCCTAGAACTCTAAAGGACTCAAGGACCATTCTTTGTGATGTGGTTGAGACATGTCAATAGAAACCCATTATTCTGTTTTTAGACTTTTATAGAGTAGCAAAGCAGCACCAGTAGTTTTAGCTGCATGATTGTTCTGCTAGTCTGAGACATGTAAGAGTAATGCTTGCCCTTTCTTTCTTACCAAGTATTAAAAACAATGCTTTTTACAACAGAGACTCACTGCAGGTGAAGATCTTTGTATCTCAGGGAAAAAATGCCAGTTGGTATCATGCTCAGGTGTTCCTTGAAGCTGAAACTAGCCCAAATCCTGTGCACAAGGGGAGGATGGATGTGTGTGAAGTCTCAGCACATTTCCAATGCAGTGCCAGTCATCTGGGCTCTAAGTAGCTGCATCATCCTGACCCGAGGTGGAAGTGAGCAGCTATCCTGCAAAGCCTTTCCCAGGCCCTGTTTTTTCCTGATGTTTTACTACCGTGTGTGTGTTATGAGCTTGTGCAGATATTCTCTGCTGCTGGAGCAATTGGTGTTTCTCTTTTACCCACAAATTGTGCCCAGATAAACTAAACTTCCCAATCAAAGGAGAAGCAGATTATAAAATGGTCAGACTGTATCAGGGAGTGAACTAAACTGGATACACTTGAGCAGAACACGCTTTAGCTTTATGTGTAGCCAGTTACTGTAAAGAGAAGGAAACTAGGAGGTTGGCAGCTTCTTTTCATCCTGTTAAGCACCTCTGCTTAGCTTACCAGGAAGGCACTGTCTCACCCTGAAGTAGTTCTCTATAAGCCAGGCCAATACATCTACACTGCCTGTAAATACTGTCTTTAATTTTAACTTAAAAATAAAATTGTCAGCTCTGCTGTAAACGTAGCTGTGGTAGAGTCTGAATTTGCAGAAGGGTCCATCTTTAAACCATGCTTTTAAGGCATTATTAAAACCACTGTCCTGAATCCCCAACCCCTTCAACTTATTTTATGTTCCTACATTTTTTAAAGGCTTTCATGGGTTTAGATCTATGGTAATAACTAGTGCCAAATTTTACAAAGGGAAGTCACCCCAATTACTGGCACTGAAAGGTGGTTGTAGAATGAATCTAATCACATTTTTCCTAGGACCCCCTGCTGTTCAGGCACCAGGTGAGGAGAACAAGGAATGGATGCATTTTAGCAGTAGTGAAACTAAATGAAAAAGCCAGAAAGATGCTTCAGTAACCTACATCTAATCCCACCTCAGTTAATGTGCAGGCTTAAATAGCAGACTATCTGCTATCATCCTTGGTGCCTATAATGTTCTAGGAAATTAATGCAAGAATAGTCCACACTAGGTTGGGTTTGTTTTTTTTTGGAAAACTGTACCATTTATTAAAGTGCAACCTGGGGTCATGGTTTTACACTGGTGTCCCAATGGGGAGGAAAATGTACATACCCCCTTCAATTAAGCTGAATAAGAACCAGTGGAGCTGGAGAGAACTCCTTTAGCTCTGGAAACACTTTTATAAACCAAATGGCACAAGAGGCTTCAGTTCTTCCCCCTCCCCCCATAGTGTGCTGCACTTGCATATTAAAGGAACAATCAATGTAAAACAGTTCCTTGAGTAATCAGCAACTGCTGGATGTCAGGACATCTTTTCATACCGAGTCAGCCCAGCCCCAGAGCCTGATATTCCTGCAAGTCAAGTGACTACCATCTTATTTCTGTAAATATAGAGGAAGATAGGCTCTTAATCCATGGACATGGCATTTTGCTTCTTGGTTTGTTATTCAAGGGGCAGTCTTGTAGTCCAGGTAGAGGTTTAGCCTTTCATTATTTGAATGAGAGCTTACTCCTGTGAAGCTGGAAAACCAGGAGGAAACCCCTAACATGCAGCAGCAGTATGATGCAAGCTTTCCAGCCTGCTCAGTCCATACGGCCACTGTCCCTCACCCTTGCTCCCTCATAGTTAGCAGCCTGAATTTGTACTGTAAAAGAAATGGGAGCTGTAGTTAAAATTTGTATCAGAAACTCCTCTTGATGTGCTGGGGTGAGGCGAGTTGGTGAGAGAGGAAGTCACCCTGCCTAAGAGACCTAGAACAGGTTAACTGTAAATAGAAGGTATGTTAAAGTCATACAATCCTTTAGAAAGAAAAAGTGGCCAGGAACTATATAACCAGCGTTCAGTTTTCTTGGAGATGACGTATATCAAGCTGCTGTAGTTATCATTACCCAGCTATATAACTAATCAACAGGTCTCTATCTTAACCTTAGCAGATGTGACAGCAAACCAAGAACAACCGCTTACAACTACAACAGTGCTTTAGTTACCTGCTCCAACATGCTATGTTCAGTAGCTGCCCTGTGAGAGATCTGGGAACTACTTGGATCAGAAGAAATTGGCTTGTGCTTCAGTTAAAACAGGCTAGCCCTTTTCTGGTAATCTCAGTTGCACTCTGAAGCACAGCACCAAAATAGCCAGGCTCAAAGCAATGCCAATGTTGCCTCTCATTGCCAAGAGTGCATCTCACCGAGTCTACACGCTGCCTCAGCTCTCAGCCTTACCCTCCTGGAGGTGAACAATACTGACATTCCTCCCCTCTGTGACCTGCAGGATAGGGGAATGTGTAGAGGACAGAATACAGCCGAATCATTCAGCTAGATGTAATCCAGAGGGACAAGGTAGAGTGTCCTTTGAGGTTTCATATTTAAAAGGAAGAATAATAAAGGCCAAGTCTACACTTGTTTTGGCAGCATAACAGTGTGGGGGAGCACTATGCTAACAAAGCCCTGGTGGAGACGCATTTATGCCAAAACCCTGCTTTTCAAGTTTTGGCTTGTCTGGGTTCACTGATGAAACTCCATTGGCAAAAAAAGTGCTTTGAACAGTGTGACATCTACCCTGAGAGGGTTTTGCTGTTGTGATAACAAGACTAGCAAAACTTAAGTGTAGAGAAGACTTTAAGTATTTGGAAGGTATCATTTTTCTACTACTATCACTTATAAAAATGCTAAACCTTGCATTTCATTCCTTTAAGACTAAGTCTCTCATTTTTATCAAGGGTAATAGAGTACTACCTGTCTGTTTGTAAGGAGATGCTTGAAAAGAAGAGCAACTGGATTGTGCTAACTTGTGAAGTTCCTTCTCTAAGCAGAGACAGCAGATGTTCTAACAGTGAGATGTTCTCTAGACGGAGGCTTGGAAAAAAACAGCCTCTTGCCAGGTTTGTCTCAGTAGCCCTCCTCACCCTTCTCACTCCCATTCCCCTACATTTGCAGTCACTATGTGAACTTATCTGCACATTCAAAGTAGATGCAGCAGATGTTGATGCTTATTTTCCTCACCAAATTAAGCGAGAATTCCTTTTACTAGGATGGTCTTCTTGGTTCTCAAAAAAATGCCGTTTATGTATTGGTTAAACCTCAGCCCTGGCAAGCATCTATTGTTATCTGCAATACTAAACGCTTCCAAAAGTAATTTCTAGCCATCTGTTGGGGGGTTTTCTACTCAACAGATGGAGGCAGCTTGAGCAAGTACCTGAATTCTTGTAATTGTAGCTGGCTCCAGTGAGCAAACATGCATTAGAAGTCAGAAGCACTGGGTTCTGTATTCCTGGCTCTATCACCAAAACCAAATCACTTGGGCACCTAAATCCTCTACTGGATGTACCCCCAAGGCCAAATTGTAACCCTGAAATGCCAGCTCAGCCACTGCCCAGCCCTTGAGGCACCTAAACTCCACATGACTTGACTTTAAAGTTCCTCAGGTGCTTAGGCCAAGCCCAGAACTGCCACAGCTCCGCTCAGGGCTGAGTAGCTTGGTACTGAGGTCACAGCTAACCTTTCCTGAGGTGGCAGGATGCCAGCTTTCTGGATCCAAGTGCTGTAAAGGCCCAATCTGGTAGGTGATCTCAAAGCACATCTTGCACACTCACTGCCAGAACTGGGTACTTCACAACTCGGGAGGCAAGGAGCAAATCCCTATACCCTAGTGGCCAGGACACTCACTGGGGTTGCCCCAGGTTCTGGTCCCTGAACTGTTAATGCATTTTCCCATGATTGTTTAATGGACAGAAAAGGGAGGCACTTACTCCTCTTCCTCCACCTGTATTTTGTGAAAATAGGCTAGCTTATGTGCTGACTCCTCGAGAGAGGTCACAGCACTTAAGCTTAAAGTAGAGGAAAGTGCCTTCTTGCAGCCCGATGTAGGGGTAAACCAGACCCTGCCTTGTGCATTTCCAGCTTATCAGCTGAAAGGACTCCCTGCTTTACATGCCAGCTGGTGAAGACCCCATTCCTTAGCCTCCAACTCTCCCCAGGCACTGACAGGGAGCCCTGGGGCTGCAGATTCTACTAAGTGGGAAGATCTGCTAGGGGCATGGAGGCACCCTCAAAGTCAGGCCCCACAATGCTGAACACAGGAGTGGAAGCCCTTCTTGTGGCTCTGACTCTAAGGGGTTAGTGATTTTATCACAGCTTAAGGATGTGCAGCAGACAAGGGTAAAGAGAAGAAAAAAAGAGTTCAAGATAGAAGTTTAGTTAAGGTAAAGTCCACTCTGGGACATATTTTGAGGCACTTAATTTTGGAAAGGAGGAAGGGGAGGTGCAAGCAAAACTAATGGTACTTTAATAGAGCATTATATGAAATCAGGCAACTAGTGTCTCCCCTCTACCAATTCTAAGAACTATACCAGGAAGAGATGGTGAGCACACGACTTGGACAGACCGGTAAGTCCTGCAGTCCAGAACTGTGTGTGGTTCCTAAACCACAACCTACCTTACAACAAATAAGTGGCCCTCCAAGATGGTGACAAGTAACACTACTTCCTGCTTCTCTCTGGGTCAGTTCCATGCTGGTGCTGGCTACAGCTGCATCAGACCTCAAAGGTAGCAGTCAGTAGAGCCCTTGGACACCCAAATACGTAACAGGCCATTTCTAGTGGATGGGGAGATCCTAGAACATACTAATATAAATGAATAAATATAGAGCATAAGCACTGGGGGAGAGGGAGTCATACCCTTTTTCAACTGTCATTTACCAATAAGAGATTAAGATGGAGAACAATCTTCATAGTTGAAACCAAAAAGGAGGAGTAATCTGTGTGACTGCGATGGAAGACATTTTGTTCCACTTTCACAGCCCTGTCTGACTTTTGCATCAAGGGGAGTATCACCATGATAAGGATTTTTTTCTGGCCTGAAAGGAAATACTCTCTACCTTTTGTCCCCCCATCAGTAACCTGTGTCCTGTCCCCCTATTACTGGACTGATGAGTAACAGATGGGATAAAAGGACATTTCATAATTTGCACACAAATACTCGGAACGTGGTCAGAAGCAAACCTTCATGCAGTGATAGGACCCACTGCACGAATAAGGACAGGGGAGTACTCCCACCCAAGGAACATCATCCCCAGAGAGAGCAGGAGTCACCAGCTCAGAGGTAAGAACAGATCTACTCCCCTGGTGTTGGCAGACTACTGAGGAGTGGAGCCTACCCCACAGGTAAAGCACCCCTTGATACACAAGACAAACCAGACACTGAACAGCAAATCCCCACTCTGGCTAGGGCACAGACTACCCCAAATGATGACTCTCCTGTCATCATTTTAAAATGTTCTTAATTTTAGATCAGTTAAATGAAGACAAATTGAAAACCACTCTCACATCTGTGACAAAAGGAATACTGAAACCTTTCTTACCAGACTGGTCTATAGGGAAAAGCAGAAGAGGCAACTATGGCAAGAATACAGCCACAGTGCCGTTTTGCTGCATGTGTACCACAAAAAACAGAAGACGGGGAAGAACATACTATGACAATTGTGCGCACACACAGCAATGAGGATCTCACCAGGACATGGCCAGATAAGGGAAGGAAGAACTAGGTTAATTTTACAACACAGCAAAAAGATTTCTAAGGCCAGCTTATCACCACTTGTGCATGGGGTAAGAGCAGTCCAGCTTAAAGACCGTAATAATCAGCAGAAAGAGTGCAAAATTCCTGAGCTAAGCAGGCCCCCTCCACAGCAATGGTACCAGCTGTACAATCCCTCTCCCACCAGATTCTCTCCCTCTAAAAAGTTTCCTTCACCTAGAACTTCCCTCCAACCCCTGGAGCCCTCTCGAGAGAAATCACCCTAGCACAAGTTTAGAGCACAAAATCCCTGAACTCTGCTGGGTTCCTGTGGACTGCCAGCATTAGGAGCCCTAAGGGGGAGGAAAGGAAAAGGGACATGAATTAATTTCATTTGAAAAAAAATAAGAAATACGTGATGTTCTCTTCATTCTCAGCCCACTGATTTGTAAGAAACAGAAACAGGCGTATCGCATCAAAGACAGCAATCAAGGCTGTTAGAAATAACATCTTTTTTAGGCTCTAAAAAAAATCCTTTAGCTTGCATGAGGCTTTGTTTTTACTTTCTCATGTTTCCCATCACCTGTCTAAGCCACAGAGCCAGGATAAATTTCCAAAAGAAGGCAGCAGATTTTCCTGGGGACTCTGAGACTACATCTGTAAAGCTGCAGTATAGACTTCACCGTTCACAAACAAAGTTTGTGACCAGTGGGCTAGGTTATTTTATTCCAAAGTAACTGCACTGTCACTATTTTTACCTGTCATCGGCTACATTAATTGATTCTTTCTGTGTTGTCCACGAGCTGCATAAAGAGACTGCACTGTGCTGGCTCCCCCTAGGCCCAGGAGCCAAGGCCAGAAAAGAAAGGCTCACTGCTGTTTGCCTTAGTTACACCTGGAACAACGGAGATTCTCTCTGTTTGTCACAACCCAGGCTGAGTGAAGGCTATGAACACATCCTCTGTACTTACCCTGTGAAAGACAACAGTAAGCTAGGGAACAAGGTAAGGGCAAAGCAGCCATTTAACCTTTCAGCTTCACCGAGTGCATCAGCTGGCAAGCCTCAACCTCCTGCTCAGGTTTCTTCATGCAATTATAAACATAAGGTTGTTATACTCTACCTGCTGAATGAGCGCTAGTATCAAAATCACTGTCAAAATGGCAGAGTGACTCCCACAAGAGCCATGTCTGTGGTAAATGAACTATCATTAAAGTGGGCCGGGGAAGCAGAGGTGTTCTCAGACCAACAAACAGTTGTAGCACACCTACCCCACTGCTCCGCTGGCAGCACAGAGGGACTCTTCTGCACCTCTCTCCAGACAACATCAGAGCTCAGAGATAATACAGATAGAGAGGCAGCATCTATACAAGATGGGGCTTCAGGAAGTATTTGGGGCTAAATAAGTGTGATAAAGAGGTATAGAAGAAGCACTCTCCCACTGGGGTTTAGAAGGAACCTGGGAGGTTATAAGGAGAAGTGCAGTACCTGAGAGGAAGCTGAGACATAAGGGAGACCAGCCTCACGCTACAGGATTAAGGTGTCATTTCGTTTTGTTTTTCGGGAGGTGCGAAAGGAAGTGACAAGACAGCGTAACTGCAACAGCAGGTCAGTCACAAACTAAAAATCCCAGGGGCTAGCAGCAGCTGGCTCTCTTCCCCGGGAATTATCTCTTCCAGTTTCAGTACACAAGCACCCCCTTTCTTCAGCACCCACACTTACAATTCTTAAATTTACAGATTTTTTTTTTTTTTTTTAAATACACCTGTACTTTAATTCTGGGGGGGAAAAAAACAGTCCCCACTCAATTCCACTAAAAACATGATTGTCCATAGCCTTGGGCACATTGAATACCCTCACCCCATCACCATTTAAGTTACATGAATGTTCAATTAACAGCAGGCAGCTCAACCTTTAGAAAAATTGGATCCTGCTCACTCCCCGCCTCCATCTCGAAGCCCTGCTACTTTCTCCTCAGCGCCAGTGCTACTCCCACTGCCACAGCCAGGATGGCCACTGCAGCAGCCCCTCCATACAGCAGTATAGATTTGCCTTCTGGCAACAGGATGGGTTTCTCCTCTGCAGCGGCAGATTTCTCTTCCATTTCTTCCAAGCGGCCCTCCTTTCCCACTTTTGTTTCCTCTCCTGGAGGCAGTATTTTCTCAGGTTCTGGCGCAGCCTTTTCTTCTGACAACGCTGGTTTCTGGGCAGATTTACTCAACACAGGGATTTCAGGTTCAACAGGTGCCTCAGCTACTTTCCCCTCTTCCTTGTGTTTTGCAAGCAAAGGTGCCATTGGGCTTGCTTTTTCACTAGCAGAAATTACAGCTTCAGGCTCTACCTCCAGCAAAGACACAGGGGTTTCTGGGAAGACCTCCTGAACAGTCTCAGTCTCCACAGCCGACACCACTGCCTCCTCAATCCCCTCCGGTATCTCCTCCTTCTCCACGTGTACTATGTCAGAGTTGGAAGAGTTATTCTCACTCCTTTCTTCACCACCTCCATTGCTGTCCAAGCTCTTGACTTCTTCAGGATCCATAGCTACTTGCTGCCAGGACTCAGGTCCAAGGGATACTGGCAAGCTCTCTGTGTGCCAGCTCTGGCTAGCTGACAAGGAGACAGGCAGGCTCTCTGACTGCCAAGATGTAGTCACTGTGGGAGACTCCGGGGGGCTCACCTGACCAGAGTTGTCACTGGTTAGGATGTAGATGTCATTGCTGTCCTCTGCTACAATCCCAGGGTATTCCTCCTCTTCAGAATCCAAACTAAAGACAGTACCCTAGAAGAAACAAGAACACAGATCAAACTGATAAATAACAATGTTCAGGGCAGACTGGAAGCATCACAAGGCTTTGCAACAAAACCAACAGGCAGGGGGGTAATTTGTCTGCACAGACCTACTGGAGTTTTTGAAAACGGATCATTCGAGATAGAGCTCCTCCACGGATCTCACCTTTCCCTGCAGCATTTAGTAAGTTGTAATATTTAGACAACAGAAACCAGAGGAAAGAAAGTTAATGTATTTTAACAAAAAAGGTGTAAGAGATGGGTTTCACCTTCTGCTTGCTTAGCATACGTACTGTGTACTGCCTGTCTAGTGTTGAACTACCTCTACATCTCTATTAACACTATAAATCTCCTTATGCTACCTGTAACTCTGTGGCTCTTATCTCTTCCTTCAGTCTGTACGTGATTTTGGCCCTTGTTTGTTAACTCTCCAATTTTTCGTATTGCCTACAAGTTTGATCATAATTTAAATTAAACCACAGAAACAACAAAAAAGCTATGCCAAGTGAAGAGGGAAAGCTGTTTTTTCATTTGAGTAAAATACACTATGCCTATCGTAAAAGTCTGGTACAGGGCTACAATTCTCAGAGAGAGACGGTGCATGAAAACTGACAATTCCCCACTGGGGCAAGTACAGCTCTACAGATTCCCATTTACCACCCGATGAGAAGTCGTGAACCACTGCTCTGTGGTCCAGGTTTCTGAAATTGAAAGAGTAAGCTCATTTTGAGAATAGGCTGGGTAAAAATCAACAATTTTTAAAATATTGATTTTTTTTATGTAAACAAAATTTTGTATTTAAATCATTTTGGGGGCTTTTTTGTTAAGTATGTAAAGATAGTTTTAATTTAAGACATATTAGAACTCAAAGATTATCATGGAATTGGGATTATAACTTCTAATTACATACTATTTGAAGCAATATATTCATGTAACCTTTTTAAAAAAGCTTTATAAATAAGTCACAACAGGCCATGGACTATACTAGGGGCCCAATGTTATGGGGTTCCCAGAGGCTCCTCTATATATTAGTAAGGATTAAAGACAACCACTCTACCCAGTGGGACTCAGTGCTCAGTCTAGAAGATCTTATTAAGCATCTCTGTGATGCTTAGTTTCAGTTCTCAAACTGTGGACTTGTGTATATGGAGATGAGAGACAACAGACCTGATTACCTACCCATCAGCCCTACTGTCTCTCTGCAAGTCTGTGTACACAGTCAAGCCCTTGTCTGTCTCGAAAAGTGCAAAGTTTCAAGAAGTTAAATGAACAGAAGATTGTTGGGGGTGGAGTAGATCTGGGCAAGGAAGAGGAGTCTGAAGATAAATGCAAGGAGGGAGGGGCAGTAGAAACAAGAGAGAAACATTTTGAGAATATTCCACAAGTTCTGAGGGATAAGTTTCTGAGTATAGCCTCTTCACTGATTTGAGATCTAGTGAGGGAATGGTATGGTAGAAGGGAAAACCTATCATGGCAGCAGGTTTGTCAGGCTATAAAAGAGACCGTTGTTTGGGAATATTTGAATGAAGGTTATAACAAACAACAAGAATGCACTTTTTGTAGAAAATAATGATTAAATCAAGGCTCCCTGCAAGTGGGAATTTAAATCAAATTTAAATCAAATCCACCCTGTTTAAGAACAAAAAAATAGAAGCAGAGAAAAAGGGCTGAAGTGGACCCTGAGTGGTTGCCTAGCTCAGGGCTATCCAACTGGTGGCTTGCAGGCCATGAGTGGTTAACATGCAACCAACAGGCCCCAGTGGCTGCCTCTCCCACTGCATGGGGAAGGTCTATGTAACAGAAGGACAACATGCCACTGGCTGCACTCCACTGGTGCAGTGTGTGAGGGATGCTGGAGTGGGTGCACCCACAGTGTGTAACCTCCACGGTATGCTTCCTGAAACTGAGTGCAATGTCTGGCCGCAGCAAAGTTAGACAGCCCAGGTCTAGTTCAACCCCCTGATGAAGGCAAGATCACCTCTAAAACATCACCAACAAATGTTTGTCTAACCTGCATGTCAAACCCACTGACAGAGATTCCACAGCCTCACTAGGTGTCTTTGTTCCAGTGCTTACCCAGACTTATACTTAGAAAATTCTTAGTCTCCCTTATTGCAATTTATGCCCATTACTTCTGTCCTGTCCCCTGCAGACATAAAAAACAACTCATAGGCAACCTTTTAGTATTTGAAGACATATATCATCATATCGTCCTCAACCTTCTCTAGACTAAATAAATCTCCCTCTGTCCAACCTGTTCTCATACATCATATTTTCTAGATATCCAGCCAATTTGCCAATTTGTTTTTCCTGAAGTGCAGTACTCAAAACCTGGACACAACACTCCTGATAAGCAGGGATCCTGGTTTTCTCTGTTTAAAAATTGTTGATAAAAACCTTGCAGATTCTCTGATTAAAAAAACCCAAATCTGCGATTAAAATGAAACTCTACTGTGTGTGTATATATAGCTCTCTCTCTCTCACTCACACTCACACACACACACACACACGCACGTATGTATCAGTTGAATACAACTTGTAAATATTGATATATTTACAATGTTAAAGCAATTTGGAAGCCTACCAGTGCCTCAATCACTATAATAAAATAAATTGTAAATACCTATACATTTTGCTATCTGATTTTGGGTTTATCATGGAAAATCAGAGGTCCCCCTGCCCCCTTCACTCACCAGGACACAGGTCCAGCTAAAGCTGTCCCCCGCCACTGCTTTCTGGCACTGAGCAGCCCTGATATGCTGGTGCCCTGCCCATACCATTGCCCCTCCCTCTCAAGCCACAGCCCCCAGGCCCTGCTGTTGCCCCTCACTCCCCAGTCCTGCCAGAGGGGGCCCCCAGCTACCAGGGCTACAGAGTCAGGGACCTGGATCCACACCCCCTGCCCCCCACAGTAGTGCCCAAGCCCCAGCTGGAACTCTGCCAGCCTGCAAGGGGAAACCCACTGCTCCTGTGTTTTTCTCCTTTGAAGGGGAAAATCTGGGTTTACCACGGCAAACAGAAAACCCAGATCCCTGCTGGTAAGGCCTCATTAGAATCGAAAAATCATATTTCTTGCCTTGCATGTGATACTCTTCTTTACACACCTTGGTAAACTACTAGCTTTTTTTGCAACAATATCACACTTAATTATAGATTCTCATTCAGCTTGTGATCCATTATAATCCCCAAGTTCTCTTCTGCAGAACCACAGCCTGGGCAGTTGTTCCCTGTTGTATTTGTGTATTTCACTGCTCCTTTCTAAACACAGTACTTTGTAGCCCCTCACTGAATTTTACCTGTTTATTTCAGACCATTTTCCAATTTATGAGTCATTCTGAATCCTAGCCCCTCTACCCTACTGTCACATACTCAGCTTGGTGCCATCTTCAAAATGAAGTGTGCACCTAAAGGTGGGTGTGATTACAAATGAGACTTGAAAAAGAACAGATGGAAAATACTGTTTACCATGTGACATTTGGCTCAATAAAAAGTATGTGCAACAGGCACAGATTCAGTTCGTTTCCTCTGCTCCCAAATAAAGTAATTTTAAGCCTAAAGGGTATTTGGCAGGCTTTACAGCGCTGGTCCCTTTCAACTTTTGTTATTCATTCACTTCCACTTAAATCCATCTCTAATCTCTCTAGCTTCTTCATTAAATTCTACTTACTCTTCATCAAGTTTGCCTAGACAAGCCCACTGTTACTTAGAGGGTGTAACCTTTCCAGTTCTGCTCCCAGAAATGTCTTGCGTCAAAAACTTGCACCCTCCCACCTTCCTCAGAGACAGCCTCCTCCATTCCTCACAAATGGGGTGGATAAAAGGGAGTGCAATGGCAGGTTTGCTTTGCACCCCCCTTCAGCTGTGCCATATGTGAACTCTTGGCCTATGGTCTGGTCAGATCTCCTGCTTTTGTGCAGCTCCAGAGCCCAAGAGGTGAGAGCTGCTGCTGCCACTCATCCCCTCCCTTCCCTGATGCCGAATTCAGAGGGGAGAGGGAGGGAGGGGAAAGGCCAAAAGTAGCAGCATTCACCCCCTGGGCTCCAGAGTATGTGAAAGCCCCAAGCAGCTGATGGGCTCAGTGTGTATGTATAGCATAGGCAAGCTTGGGGGGGGGGAAGCCACATGCTACTTGCCCCGTTCCTGGATCTGCTGCTGCTTGCAAACAGTATGTACACTAGTCATATTGCTCCCGATGCATGAATCCAAGTACTTTGTCCTGTTTCTGATCTCTTTCCATATTTTGTTTATTACTGTACCTGCAAACATACTTTCTCTCTTAGCCCATCTCACTCTCTCTGCCAGTGCCCCATCCCAGTTTACATTTGCGAAGCCTGACAAAAGCAACACTGCAGCATTAGAGGCAGACTCCAGGACTAGGCTTTGCAAGTTGCCCCTAACTTACCACTCTGATGCAAGTAACACCCTTTATTCTGACCCCCTACACACACTACAACTCACTTCTGAGTTCCATAAAGAAAAAAACTCAGCAGACAAGCACTCTAACCTTTACAATGCATGCCAAAAAACCACAGAGCTTATTCGCACTGAGCCAAAAAAGGAAAAGACTCTTACTCTCCTGATCAGGCTAACAAAAAGTTTAAAAACTTCTCTACATATATCAGAAAGTCAAATGCATAGGCGCTCCAGGCACCCACCCAAAAGATTAGTAGGTGTTCAGCTCTCACAAGCCACAGCTGCTTTCTGCTTCCAGACGTTAAAAAAAAACATCCCTTACTGAAAGCAGAAGTGCATTACTTCAGTCTGGCTCTGCAGTGTCAAGAACCAGTTTGGTGCTTCAGCAGGGCTTTTTGGCACATTTAGCTAGAACCAATTCAATCGGCTATTAGATAAAAGTGCCAAAAAAGCCCCACTAAAGTGCCCAATCTTTACAGATGCTGCAGAGCCTGGCTGAAATAATGCAGTGCCTCTTCTGTGCTTGTGTGGAGTTCGGCACAGGAATGTTCCAAGTTTAAAGTAATATTGGTTTCAGTCATGTTGAGCACTGGATTTGTTTGTATTTTACATCTGCAAGCACCCACCGGTAAAACTCAAAGTTAGCACTTATGGTCAAAGGGAACTGTAATGGAGGAGGGGAGTTGGGACACTGAACTGGGACTTGAGGAATGCAGGCTTAGTTCCTGTCCTGTTCCTGCTATGGGTTTCCTGTATGACCGTTGGGATGTCATTTAATTCTTGTTGTGTCTTAGTTCCCCACCTATAAATTGGTAACAACAATCCTTTACCTCAGTGAAGCACTCAGATACTATTGTGAGGGAATGAACATAAGCACACATAAGAAAATAAGCCACTTGGATCTATAAGAGAACAAATACCAGGTTATTATCTTAAAAAATATTATTTCCTTAGTCTACTAATCTTGCAAAATATTTGGGACTTTACTAAAGTATTTGGTGTTTGACAGAAACCTTACCTGGAAATTCAATTTAAATTAAACATTTAAAATTATTATCTGGATTAAAGACTAACTGAAACAGACTTCAGAAAAAAACAGTAAAGGAAAATAAATCAAGCAGAATTTGAAAATGGATAAAGGGACACACTGAGTGATATAGGGATCTTCACATGGCCTTGTTTAATTCAACATCTTTAATGACTGGGAAGGAAAGAGAAATTAATTTAAAGATTGTGAATTTTGAATGCAAATCTGACTCAGGCATGCAAGACTTCACTTTAATATTTTAAAATTATAATTAACTTGAAAAATAATGACCAGCCAGCATTGGCCAATAAAATAAAGCTGACCTCAACAGCACAGTAAAAAGTAACTACTCTTCCAAAAAGATGGATATTTTCTCCCACTCCACCAGATGCCCTGCATCTTCTGGAGTCCAGTAGATCCCCAGTGCCACGTTTAGACACAAGCGAGGCAAGCTATAGCTTAGGGCCTCCTCACATTATGAGGAGCCTCTAAGTGGCAGCTGCCGGACCAGAAGTGATTGCGGACCAGCAAACCGCAGCCCCGGAGAGCCGGGCGCAGAGGCCGTGACTCCTCACGCAGGGCCTGTTGTTGAGGTTTGGCCCACCTCCCCACCCAGGGGGTGGAAGTAACTTTGTGTTCTGGCCTGAAATTCCAGCCGCGGGACTCTGCAGTTTGCCAGGCCGCAGCCAAAGCCGTTTCCGGTCTGCAGTTTGCTGGTCCATGGCATGGAAAGGTTGGGAACCCCTAGCTTAGGGCCCCACCCTGTCATAATCCGGCTCCTTAGATCCCCCACCATTTTGAGCTGATTTACACCTTCTCAGAGGCTTCAGATCACAACTAAGAACAGTCAAAGTTATAAGGAAAAAAATATATAGGAGGTTGTTTTACAAAATCTATGTAAATAAACCCATCAGGATGCTCCCAACAGACAAGGTTCTACTAAAACTGAGACGTGGGCTTGCTCCCAACTACCAAAGTACAAGGCTGACAAAAAAAAGTGCTAGCTGAATAGAACACCACTGCAGCCATCATTAACTATGTTAAGACTAGCCATAAAGCCTAAGCTGGTTCAATGATTAAAAATCAGAATGAGAGGCCTCTGGTAACACTAGACTGCATTAATATATGCAGAGTATCACAGCTTCATTATGCAAATTTGGTTCCCTCATGCCTGTGCCAACAGAGTTCAGATTTTTTTTGGAAGCCATATGCTTGAACAGAAGTTCATCTATTTCTCTGAAGATATTAATTCCGAGAACAAGTAGCACATTTTGGGATGGGGAGAAAATAAAGAATAGGAAGAATAAAAGAAAAAGCTGGATGGATCTTGAGGATTTGAAGGTCTTCAGTGAAAGAAAACTCAATGGCACTGGTATGGGGAAGGCTTAAGTTTCATGTCCTGCACTGCAAAGATTTAACTCACAAAATAAAATACTTCAAGTTGGAAGGTCAGCTTCCCCACAAATGTCACAGATTTATATGGACCAGCTCATTGAAGTATGTAGCTGCCAACACACAAACACCCACACACACACCCCAACCAGCCAAACACCCATTTCAGGGCACACTCAATGCTGGAAGAAAGAGATGGATGAAGGGAAGGGTAAAATCAAGGGTCTCATTCAGGTCCCAAGCTGAAAACACACTGGGCCTCAAGTATTTAGGTAACAATAAATCATAATTTTGTTCCTTTATTTGTTTGAAAATCTCTGTCCAAAGTTTTAGTTGAAAATACAATATAGGGAGGAATTATTTAGGACACAAGAATAACAACAGTTTTTGTGATGCCTTAGAGTGAGTTATTCTGAAAATCAAGAGGATAAAGCTAGAATTTCATAGGTATTTTTTAAAACAGAAAATGAATGACATTTAGAGCAATTCTGTCAATTCATCCACAGATGCAACCCTGCAGCAGAGCTCCTACAGCTAGATTAACTGGGGCCAGATGGAAAGTCTAAAATTAACTGTATTTTTTAGATATAAAAATTAAATAAGATGATAAAATTTGTTTCCTTACCTGTAGCTTTGTCTATTCTGAATGCAAACCCCTGCTCCCCAGAGCTGGGAGATGCACATTTTCCACAGTTTGAGGCAAAAGCTTACTAAAACCATCTCATGGTGGACTCATGGAACTGCAGGTAAGTCCTTCCCTAGGCCAGAAGTGTTTCACATGTGGCCTGCAGAGCTGCACTGTCTGGCTCCTAGAGGGGCTGGGAGTTTGGGGAAGGGGTCCACAGCCGAAATCTGGAGTACTGTATGGAGACCCACTGGGCATGCATGTCAGCAGCGGGGGTTAAGCAATGGCTGCATTCACCACCACGGCCACTGCTACTGTGTCCAGATCCAGCCCACAAGGAGCCCTGTGGTCTCGGTGAGTTTGACACACTTGGCCTATGCCATACTGCCACCAAGTTCCTCCCTCAGCTATTTGGGGAAGGAAAGGCCAAAATCTGAGTGCTCACATCAGGACAGCACTCCATCCTCAGCCAGAAAGTATAATGACCATCTGTGGCACTTGGGAAAGCCTGGGAAAGGAAATCAACTTGTCACAAATGCTAAAATGCATAAGCAGTAAACTATTTTCTGGGTCCAAGTATGGGAGGGGAAGTACCACTTCTATTATTCTATAAAAAGAGAACTTTTCTTAGAGTACTACAAATCAAACACAGACTTCATAGACATTAGGGCTGGAAGGGACCTCGGAAGATCATTAAGTCCAGACCGCTGCTCCAGGGGCAGGAAGTCAGTTAGGGTCAAAGGATCCCAGGAAGATAAGCGTCCAAATGTTTCTTAAACAAGTCCAGAGTAGGTGCTTGTACCATCCCTGGAGGGAGACTATTCCAGGCCTTGGGGGCTCAGACAGTAAGGAAGTTTTTTCCTTATGTGCCGTCTAAAACAGTCTTGCAGAAGTTTGTGACTGTTGGACCTTGTCATCCCCTTGGGGCACCCTGGTGAACAGGCATTCCCCCAGATCCTGATACACACTCCTTATGTACTTATAGATAGCCACCAGGTCCCCCCCACCAAGTCTGCGCTTTTCCAAGCTGAAGAGTCCCATGGCTCTCAGACTCTCTTCATAAAGCCTCTTCTCTTGCCCTCTGATCATGTGCGTGGCTCTCCTCTGGACACTCTCAAGCTTCTCCAGATCCTCCCTGAATTGTGGAGCCCAGAACTGGATACAGTACTCCAGCTGTGGCCTCACCAAGGCGGAGTACAGCGGGAGGATGGCATCCTGTGATCTGCTTGAGAAGCATCTATGGATGCAAGCCAGAGCTTTGTTCACTTTACCAGCTGCGACATCGCATTGGTGGTTCATGTTCATCTTGTGGTCAATCATGACCTCCAAGTCCCTTTCAGCCGTGGTACACTGCCAAGCCTATAAGTGTGATGAGGGTTCCCACCCCCCAAGGTGGAGTACCTTGCATTTATCTGTATTAAATGTCATCAGGTTTTTATCTGCCCACTTTCTAAGCCTATCAAGGTCAGCCTGGATCACCAGCCTATCCTCAGGTATGGATGGTATACCCCAAAGTTTGGTGTCATTGGCAAACTTGGCTAGTCCACTTCTGACACCAGTGTCCACATCATTAATAAAGACGTTAAAGAGTACAGATACGAGGACAGAGCCTTGGGGGACAGCACTGGCCATGAAGTGCCATAATGATTCATTTCTGTCGACTACCACTCTCCAGATCTGACCTCAGAGCCAATTCCCCAGCCATCAGGCTGTGATGTAGCCAAGGCTGCAGTTTGCCAATTTATCCATGACGAGATCGTGGGACACCAGATCAAAGGCTTTTTTAAAATCCAGATATATGACGTCAATCTTTTCTCCCTTGTCCAGGTGACGTGTCACCTGGTCATAGAAGGAAATAAGATTGGTCAAGCAAGACCTATCCGCAACAAACCCGTGCTGGCTATCCCTCAGGATGTTGCCATCAGCCAGCTTGTCAAGAATGGTCTCTTTGATAATTTTTTCCAACATCTTCCCAGGGATTGAGATCAAGCTGATTGGCCTGTAGTTCCCCAGATCTATTTTCCTCCCTTTCTTGAAGACAGGCACCACATTGGCCTTTTTCCAATCTTTGGGTACTTCATCTAAGTGCCATGAGTTCTCGAATATCCTTGCCAGTGGCTGCGCTATAATGCCTGCCAGCTCCTTGAGTACTCTGGGGTGCAGTCTGTCAGGACCAGCTGACTTGAAGGTGTCCAGCCTCTCAAGGTGTTCCTTTATAAGGTCTATACTGATGCTGAGTATAAATTCACCCTCACCCTGGCCGTCCTGCATCATGGACTGGTGAAAAACCTTTTCCTGGGTGTCGGTTGTCAGTTGTCCCATTTGGTTTAGCAGGGGTCCAGTGTTGCCCTTGCTTTTCTTTTGACTCCCCACATATCTGAAAAAGAACTTTTTGTTGTCCTTGATAAGTGTAGCCAGTTGGAGTTCGGTTGCAGCCTTGGCTTTCCTGGTTCGCTCCCTACCAGTGGAGAATACTCCTTCTTGGTGGTGATTCCTGTCTTCCATCCTTTTCACACTTCTCTTTTTAGGTGCAGGACGTCCCCAAGTTCTCTGCTGAGTTAAGGGGGTTGCTGTGCCCTTTTACTACCCTTCCTCTGAGATGGGATGGACAACCCTTGTGCTTTCAGGATCGCTCCCTTAAGGAGCAACCACTCATCTTGGACTCCTCTCCCTGTTGAGTCATGGCCCCTTAGGGTCTTGACAACAAGCTTCCTGAGCTTATCAAAGTCAGCTTTCCTAAAGTCAAGGATTTCTGCATTGCTAACTGACTTGCCAGCTTTGTGATGGATAGTAAAAGTGATCAGCTTGTGGTCACTGTCTCCCAGCTTTCCTTTGATTCTTAGGTCGCTGACTAGATCATCCCCTTTGGCCAGTACCAGGGTCCAGCAGCGCTTTACCTCTTGTCGGACCATAAACTTCTTGAATCAGGGAGAGTTCGTCCATGCATGTGGGGAAGCTTTGTGACCGTTTGGATTTGGCTGAGTGCTCTTCCCATGAGATGTCCACGCAGTAGGTTGTTTTATCATTATTTAATTAAACAAACTTAACTGACAAAACATGAAGAGAAGCTCCAGTGTTCCACACTTACCTAAAAATGGCATCAAAAATAAAACATCATGATCCTTACCTTACTTTTCTTTACAGATATTTGTTATATGCACCACAGACACATTCTGTAACTGAAAAAGATAGGGGAGGCTGTCCACACAGCAGTAAATGGAAGGGAAAGAATCCATGAAAAGTCTAGCAAAATGTAGCATTTACAAAGAGCTTGAAAACCCCACTCACAGAGAACAGAAGACAACACACATTCAAAGAGGCATGTTACAGTTGCTGGGGAAGCCATACCTTGAATTTTCCTCACTCTTGTGTAAAATCAGGAGTTAAATGAGAGAAGAGAGTTGTAATGTTAACTCTGAAACACGGTTTCCATGTTGGTGGGCTTGGATTCTATTTCTGATGATGAAAAAAAGGCTTGGAAAACCATCAGAAATGCAGGCCAATGTGGCTAAAACATGCTGGGCTTTCCCAAGTAGGAAAGAGTAGAACTCTAAGACCACATGAAATGCCATCACTAAGAAGAGAGAGACAACGCTGAATTTCCTCAGTACTAGTGGGTAAGAGAAAATTAAACAAAAAGAATACAGAGAAACTGGTAACCTGGGTCAAAGGTTCAGCAAGGGAAGAAACAGGTTTGTATTGATATAAGGGCACAAGAAGTAGATGTGATAGCCAAAAAAGGGATACCAGAAATCTGTATTAAAACTTGAAGGAGGCCTGCAAGCAATTTTGCTTGTCGCTCCAATTTGACCAGTAAGAGAGAAACATAAAAATGTTGTCATTTTTCCTTCTGGAATGGTGAGGTTACCGGAGCACTTTCACGGAGCTCACTTTAATGTGAGCTGTAATGAAATCCAACTGGGGTAACTTAAAACAGCTGTAAAAAACTGAAGACCTCTAAGGGTAGCAGGCCAGGATAAAAAAAAAAAAGGAAAAAAAAATGCAGGCCTACTCGAAGTAAGCAGCCAGCTGAACTAAAAAATGTTGCTATTATTTTTCAAGAGTCTGGGAAGCAATCTACCCCAGAAGAAACAGAGGGGAGGGAGGGTGGAAATCATCATTAAAATTGTCTAGGAAAAGAAATTTAAACAACTAACAACAATCATGGGATCATTCGGTTGTCAGGCCCAGGTGAAGTCTTCTGTACGACTATTCAGACCAGAATCCATAATACCACTAACAGCAGATTTTTGTATTATCCGTCCTTGCATCTATCATATCTTTGATACTATTATTCTGTTGTTGAGTTTCATAACTCTGGTGACGGCATCTACAAAGTAATGATGCAATGGAGAGCAAGCATTGCTTTCCAGAAATTCACCAAAAATAAAATAACAAAGTGGTCAGAATAAAGAATGCTGGTATCTTGGAGGCTGACCCAGAAGGACCCCATACAGCATTAAAACATATTAATGACTGAAGCAGCAAACTTACAGATTTATACTTGAGCAAATTAAAGGAAATAGCTCAAACAGTTTTTGCCAATCAAATCTAACCTGTCTTATGCACCTCAGTGTAGGAAGTAAAACTGGAATGGGAAAAGGGGAAGGGATCTAGGATTTAGGACAAAGGGCTGGGAAGCAACAGTTCTATTCCAGGCTACCAGCACAACATCATACAGCAAACTCATTCACATCTTTAAATTTTTAAAAGATGAGGAAAAATATATTTACTTGGACTTTGGGAAGTTTGGAAGGGTGAGCCTCTTAGGACCCCACTCCTCAGATTGGCACGTGAACTATTTATGTAATTCAAATGGGCATGTGAATCGTTTCAGTTTCCTCTCCCCCACTGAACAGAGGTTTACCATCATACTTGCCTACACAGGTGCTCAGCACTCGTGTATCATTCAAGCCACGCTCACAGTGCTTTTGGTTGATAGCTGCCTTTCACATCCAGCCATTTGTGCTAATGGACTGTGACACATGCAGGGAGCAGTGCAAGGACTTGGATTGCAGCTGCACAGAAACTAATCTGTTCAGTAAGTCTCTACCAGCCCTTTTCTGAGCCCATGGGCTGACTTGATCAGCAAAGGCTGAATAGCACCAGTGCATATCTATATTCTACTGAATAGTTTCTCAGCCCCTGTCTCAGTGCCGACATCTACCCATGTCACATGCTTCTCCTATTAGCTGATGCCACATTATCCCACCACAGGAAAGCCTAGCATTCTGAGCACTAGAGTTCAATCAGAAACAAATCCCCGCATCAAATTCAGCTGAAAGGTACAACAAATCTCCAAACACACAAATAGTTCAAAACTCATGTAAAATGTGTTCCAAAAATACTTGTGGGTCTCTTTGGATCAGCACTTAATAAAGTTTAAACTAGCAACTAATGGTCTGCTCTGGTATCTAGCCCTTTGATCACTTTGTTTTTGAAATGCAAAGAGTGATCTGTTCAGATAACAGAGTTTTACATTGTCTCAAACTCATTTTCCAGAAACAAACAAAAAATGCCCAAGACCAACTGCAGATGCTTCCTCAGCCCAACTCAGGGTATTTTTTACCCAAAAGCTTGCAAAAAAGAATTTTTCCAACTATTTGAGTTGGTCTAATAAAAGATAGCAGATTTACCCAAAGAACCTTGTCTGCCAAGTCTAAACTAAAACACAAACAACATGGTCCACTGAACCAGACTGCAAACTGACCTCCTGTCATGATGGGACTATGGCCTATCAGTCATGAGTTCTGGGACTAGGTCAGAGGGTAGGATTATTTAGTTATAGACAATCAGGTATTGCTATGACAAGAATAAACTTGAACTCTCGCTAGAATCTTTTAGACATTGTTTGTCAGACATGCAGGAGCGCCACCTTGTGGAGACACCCATGTATTTTTAATATCCCTTGGACCCCCTGCAGTTAAATACTCCATCTAGAATCTCAAGGAGGATACTGCCTCTGAGGATAGTAAGAAAAGATGGTAAGAGCCAAAGGTCTCAGCAGGGAAATTTCATGTGGGGGACTTATTGACTCATTATTGACTCCAAGATGAACATGAGCCGCCAATGCCAGACCGCAGCCAGCAAGGCCAGCCATACCTTGTCATGCATCCAAAGGTGCATCTCAAGCCGGTCCAGAGAGGTGATACTCCCCCTGTATGCGACACTGGTCAGGGTGCAGTTGGAGTATTGCGTCCAGTACTGGGCGCCACACTTCAAAAGGGATGTGGCCAGCCTGCAGAGAGTTCAGAGGAGGGCCACCCACTTGATGAGAGGGCAGCAAGACAGGCCCTACGAGGAGAGACTGAGGGACCTGAACCTGTTCAGCCTCAGCAAGAGGAGGCTGAGGAGAGACCTGGTGGCTGCCTACAAACTTAGTCCTCAGGGGAGATCAACAGCAAATAGGCAGAGCCCTTTTCTCCCCAGCACCACCTGGGGTGACAAGGAACAATGGTAATAAGCTGATGGAGAATAGGTTTAGGTTGGAGATCAGAAGGCAATATTTTACAGTGAGGGTGGCCAAAATCTGGAACCAGCTTCCCAGGGAAGTGGTCCTCGCCCCTACCCTGGGTATATTCAAGAGGAGGTTGGACGATCATCTGTCTGGGGTCTTGTGAACCCAGCATTCATTCCTGCCTGTGGCAGGGGGTCAGGCTAGATGATCTGTTCAGGTCCCTCCTGACCCTAGCTACTATGAAACTATGATTTTCCAGTCCCCCTTTTTACTTTAATTTTTAAAAAACCCAAAACCCAGGGTCTACAATGTCAGTCAGGAAGATTTAATGGTCTGAATTACAAACTTTAACTTGCAATACTGATATTAAAAGCATTTGGGCTAGAGATCTAGCTGTTCAAAGGTGGGGGAAAAGCACCAAAACATTATGGATTACTATCCACTATGACAATCTGAAGAAGTCTGCCTCTACGACACCAACATTTCTCATACATAATTAGTTTTTTCCAGGTACAGAAACAATGCATGTTATGCTTTCAAGGTCTATAACACAGCAAAATCTTCACACTGATGAAGCTCTGAGCTGATTCAAAAAAAAAGAAAAAAAAAAAAAAGAAAGAAAGAATAGACCCATGGATATATTTCTGCTATAATCAAAGCTGCCTCATTTTAGCCTAAGCTGTCTCAGACTAGAGAATTAATTTAAACCATGTCACATGGATCAACATATTTTGTTTCTCCAGATGCCAGTACATTTACGGACCAATTTTTAAATCCAGATGCGTCACTAACAGTTCTAGTCCTCCAGAGAAAAGGGTTACACCAGGGTCAACCAGCACTGCTCAGCTGAAAATCCATTCTTACAGGCTGCCGATATATTGCTTATGATATGTGGTTAGAAACAGCTCCTGGAATGCGTGGAGCCAAGGATAAGCCAGAAAGAATCTGTGGCAATAAAGTGACATTCCTACATTAACAGCATAAAGACCACTACCAGCCTTTTTCAGTGTTCTTAATAGCTAAGTTATGCATTTCAAGATCTATAGGCTCTAAGAATAAGAATGTACACACTAAATAGGGAGAAATAAAGGTACCCTCCAAAGCTAATTTCAGATAAGGTAGGAGGTCCAAAATGATCCAGAGAAAATAAAAACATTAGATGAAATTGACAGATTGAGATCCAGTGATTCTGCCGGTTAGACCCCCAAGGACAGAGCATTTGCAGAAGCAAGCTGCAAACATTTGAAAGTCTGATCCACAATACAGAGCAGCCTGTGCAAGAACCTTTCATAAACACCCATTACTATCTGTGGATCTCTGGTCATTTAAGTGGATAACAGAGTTTAGAACGATTTTGATTAAAAACGAGAAAAAAAAGTGTGCCCCACCTTCCTGCCCAAAAAGAAGGTAGATGGGAGGGAGGGGACAAAATGTTTGGAATGAGTATAAGAAACACTATCCAGTTCCCTTGGAAATGTGGAACAGATCCTAAAGTGACTTGAGCAGTTTATCTTTGACTTGTAATAACAAAGACAAATCATGTCTAACAATTACAAAACA
This sequence comes from Alligator sinensis, assembly GCF_000455745.1. NCBI lineage: Eukaryota > Metazoa > Chordata > Crocodylia > Alligatoridae > Alligator > Alligator sinensis. The sequence continues at coordinate 1,084,196 of NW_005841929.1, forward strand.
AATCACACCAACAATACAACCACTGCTCCCACCACATTCCAGTGATATTGTAGCTATAAATATGTTCTCAAAGTGAGTTCGTTCCACTTCCTTTTTCCACCATTTGCAGCAAGCCAATTTTAATGTACAAAATTTTTAAGACGCTGCCCTGGCTAGCTAAGCTTCTCAGCTCAGTTCAACAGCTAAAAGATTATTTATTCACTCCTATCAGTTTGAGATAGTCTGAATACGCATAACTTCGCTTTAGCTTGATGAGATCAAACTGCCCACCCAGCATTCTGTAACTGCCCAGTTTGGAAATACCGTTCTCCATCATTGAGGCACAGCACACAGATGCAGTATCATCACAAAAAAGCTGCCTGAATAAATCTTTTCTACTGTTGTACCGAAGAAGTTACCTAGGGAGAAGTGAATGTTTGATTGATACATGACACTGCAGAACTGTGAATTATAATTATTTTAAAAAGAAAAAACATGCACAGAACTTTCCCCTGCTTCCCCTTCCTCCCAGCTCCACCACATTAAACGTGTTTATCTTTCCTACAATGCAGTATTGTGTCTGTAGATTTTTGCATTGTCATCCCAAAGCAGACTCCTGAGATGCTATGGAAAAACAAATTTCATCTCTCTCAGTGAAAACTAGCTGCTTTGTTTTCCCAGGGTGATAGCAGGGTACAACTCTGGTAGAGAATATTAACACATCAGAAGAATGGAAAATGCTGTATACAGTGAAAAAGAAAGGGGGGACAGAAGAACAAAATTTCCTCTCCCTCATTCACACAAGAGCTCCAAACACTGGTAGTAGCAATTTAAAGTTTAACATTTAAATATAACAATTCAAAATTAGTATTTGCCTTTCCCACAAAAGATGTATCATTATTGTTAAAAAATTAAACTCAGAGTAGGATGCTACAAGCCTGTCCCTTGCCACGAGCTAGTCTTTTACAAATTGAGCCCCAACCTTGAAAGGGAAGAATAATTCTAGCTCTGGGTCACACTGCAGCTTCAATCTTTAACAAGTCAGAAGAAAGAAAAGCATTTGCATTTAAATGACTCTAGTAATATTTTGTATTTAAAAAGAAAAAGCTTACTGGCATATATTTCTTATTCACATCCCTCCTAAAAGCCAAAAGCAGGTGGGACTAGAAAGTAAATGTGGGAAAGAATAAGCAGTAGCTAACATCCAAGAAAACAGTCTTGCAGCTTTCCCCAGGCTTTCCGAAAGATTCTTTTCAAAGCGAATGAAAGCTAGCCCTGGAGAACAGGTAAGCTGAGCTTGAAACGTACCTACAAAATTGGCTTGGAAGAAAAAGCCTTACCAAGCTGACAGTCTTACTGTGCACTTTTCCAGGAGATCAAGAGTCGCTTCTGATGCAGCAGCATCAAGGCTACAGAAGTCGAGACACAAAGGGAGGGACGGGAGAAGTGCGTATACCACACGTCAGTTTGTTTATGCCCTTATATAGCTTCAGGGCAAACAGATGGGCTAAGCTGCCAAATGAGACTGGCAAAAGCTTTGCAATGGGTAAAAATAAAAAAAAAAGAGAACAAGCCCACTGTGTGACCATTCAGGCTTCAATAAGCACAACATCAGGAAAGAAAAAATCATGACCACAAGCCATTTAGAGAGCTGTCTGAAAACCTTTATATAAAAATCAGGCCTGCCCCTCAGCTCTGGAAGGAATCCATCATAAATTTAACGTTGATTAAAATTAGTGTTAAGAGTTGAATAGACAGGAGAGAACGAGCCTTTTCCTGTTTTCCTATGTGTACCTTCAGAAGACAGGGCTTTGGGAGATTGCAAAACAAATCAAATAATCATTTCAGCTACTGTTTAGTTCATAAATCTATCATATTTACCCAAATCAAAGGCACCTCTGAATTCAAGACAACCCCTCAATAATTAGATTCGATACATGAAAAATTTATAAATGTTACAATTTTCCATGTATAGAATCTAATGATTGGAAAGTTGTCTTAAATTTGTCCACCACCCCATCACTGCAGTGGGAAAAGCAAGTTGCAGGGAGGCAGGCGGTGGAAAGGCAGTAAAGGGGCAGATGGTAGGCAGGAGTCAAGTGGCCTGACCCCTGCGTCTTGCTCCAACACACCTTGCCCCTGCTGCCTGCACCCCCACATTTACCCAATCCTACGGCCTACCCAACCCGGGCCTGTGCGTACCATCACCTGCTCCCACCTCCCACCAGCCTCTGCCCTCCCCAACCCACTGCTGCTTATCCTGAGTGTGGAGACAATGGGGGGGGAGCAGAAGCTGCAGAGAGGGGCAACAAGCGAGCAGAGGTGGTACAGCTCTGACTCTTGCCTCTGTGTTGAGGCCAGCGTTGGAGTTGCTGCAGCAGCTGCCTGCTCCCCAAGCACCATGAATCCAAGACAAGGGGCTCCACCATTTTAAATGGGAGAGAAAACCTTGTCTTGGATTTAAGTAAACATGGTAATTCATGTGGCAGTTGCAGCTAAAATGTCAAAGATGCTTCATCACAGGGAGGAGTCCCTGTGCTGAAGAATTCACACAGACAGATAAAAAACAAGACAGACTCGAGGGCAAGAGAATGGAATGCAATGTGCAGGCAAAGCAGTTGGGCTCTCCCCTGCACCTCTCTCCCAAGAAATGTTCTGATCTGTCTGCCCACATTTCTACTGGGGAGAAAGATGGGAAATCTGAAATTAACTTCTGGGCTAGGGACAGAAGTTACACATAAACGGATTTAAGTGATCAGAAACTGGTTTAAACCTGTAACAGAACAAAAGCTCAGTGCACATAAACCAGTTTCAAAATGGCTAACACTGGTTTAAGATAAACCTGGTTGAATGTAGCATCAGACTTAGCTGATTTGGGTCAAACTGTTTAATGAAACTTCTGTCTCAGACCCCTTCCTGGTTCAAGTTAAATCACAGTCCCCCAGCAGCCCAGCATGCTTTCCAGCCCTGGACTGGGCTATGCTGCCTGCTCCAGGGAACAGGGCTAGTCCAACCCCTCCACTCCCTAGCTGAAGCCGTGAGGGCTGGCTGA
>NW_005841929.1:1087236-1106342 GCF_000455745.1 Alligator sinensis
GGCAAACCCTGGCTGGGGCCTGGGGGTGGGGGTGGTTAAACACCCCTTCCCCCACTCCAACTTACTGCTGGCTGCAATGGTAGACTACAAACCCCAGAGGCACCTGGAAGCAGGAAGAAGTAGTGATGAGCAACCCTGCAGAGTCCTGCTGCTGTAATTCTGGACTGCAAATCCCAGAGACCTCAGGGGCAGCAGGAAGAAGTAGTGAACACAGCCACAGAACTGTGCTCTAACACCCCCCCCCCAGCTTCTGGCCTGAGCCACTGCAGGCATACGGCTGTATTTCCTGAATCAAATCTCCGATTTTCAACTTCAAATTTAGCCTCTAATGAGGCTCAATTCTGCCACTTACCCAGCCCAGCCCCTGTTCAGTTAGCCCAGTGATCTTCAACCAGGTTCCGATGGCAGCCTGTGGTGCCCTGAGATCCTTTAAAAGGTGCTGCAGGATGCCACACAATGTTAGTACTGTTAGGTGTATAAATATGATTCACAAAATAAGCCCTGAGATTTGAAATTGGAATTTAGAGTGTTAAAACAATTCTGACTTGTGGTTTTTCTGAGTTCTTTGCAACAGACGACTTGCTCTATTATTTTTCTATAGTTAAAAAAATTAATGAAAATTAAGCGCTGGCACTTTCCAATGGGTGCCTGAAGTCTGAAGAGGGGTGCTTCAACTCTAGAAAGGTTCACAACCACTGAATTAGCCACTTCCTCACACCCAAACATCTCCCAACCCCTCAAAACAGGCTAAAACTAGAAACTGCTCACATTCTGGGGACGTTCGAAACTGCAGAAGCATTACCCTTATTACTGCAGCAGAGTGAAGTTGATTGGATCATGCGTCTAAATAATACTGGCTCCATGGGAAGTCATCATAGAGAAGGAAGGCTCAGCTTATCTTCTCAACATCCTGAATATCTCATTTTTGAAAGAGGCTGGATCCAACTTAAAAGATGACCCTCTGCTTTGAAAAATTAAGAGTGCGCTGTAGCCTACACGGTGCTCCTAAGAAGAGAGAAGGCTGTGCTGCCAAAAATCTCCTCCTAAACCCCTTCCTCTGCTATGACTTCCCAAGACTATGGGCAGAGGTCATTTTGCCATTTCTTCAGTTTTAGACAAGCTCGAACTAGGCAGCACTGCACTTTGCTTGTTCCTCTTGCACAGCTTCAGGATGTCAAAAATAACCAACTAGAGAGACCTGGTTACACCTGCTTCACACAGTTCTAGGACCACACCAGAGGCACAACTTGCATTCTCACCATGATAATTCACTGCAGATAGCCAGGGCAATGCTATGCCCTCACAGCTGCAGCATATGGGAACCCCTGGTAATATGCTTCAATCCACATAGAGCTCCTCCCACACGTGTTGTTTAGAAGTAGCCATGAAATAGGTTTCACCTAACAGCTTCCTGTGTATGCATGTATGCAGTTCTGTTCACTTCAAACATAAATAAAATGCCCTACCTTCATTCCTGAGGATATACCCCATTCCCTACCCATCACGTTGTCATAAAGGGGCGCACATCATGTGGATTATATACTCCCTAATCAAAACAAAAAGGGGAAAAAAAGCAGGTATCAACTAATAAAACCAAACATTTCCCTTACAGGAAACAAAGGATAAAAACCATACTCATTCCCTTCTACTGAAACCACGTACATAAGGGTCCCTGCCCCTACCCGGGAACAGCTGAGGGTTACTGTTGCCACATCTATTCAGTGAGAAAGGGTTTTTTTTCTCACCACTTTGTTTAGTTTTCTTTCCTTTTCTCCTGATTCAAGAATAGCTCTGGCTTGTTTACTATGCTGCTTGTGTCACCCTGATTTTGTGCCCGAATGGATATATACAGACAAGAGCACAGCCCATGGAACATAGGCCAGTCAGCCACATATGTGATCCCACAGCCAACACAAAGCACAAGCTCCCATGTATAGTTATAAAAAAGGCTTTGAAAGTGGAGCTGGAAAACAAACATGAGCCTATTCAATGACAATTCACCAAAAGTCAATTTTATAAAAAGCATGATACCAATACATTCTTCTGCCTTAACTGCAAACTGGAATCTTAACCAGCCAAAGCCAATGTCTGCATTTATTTAATTAAGGTCCGAAATGCATAGATGACAGTCCTGCCCATCTGGCAAAAACTGAAAGACAAACATATCTTGGCTAATTGCATCTGGAAAGCAACCAGACAGTACCAGTAGAAAGAAGCAGTAAACCCTGTTGCCAAGAAGAGGGAAAGGTCAGGAAATGAATGTATGAAACAGTTTGCTCCCTAAAACAATGATTCTCAATCAAGGTGCTATGCACCCTGGGATGCCTTGACAGCCTTTCAGGAGTGCTGCAGGGTGTCATACAATATCAACACTGTTAGTTGTGCAAACATGAATCACAAGATCAACCCAGGGATTTTAAATAGGAATTCAGAGCATTAAAACCATTCTGACCTGTGGCAACCTTTGTGAGTTCTTCTGCAAAAGAAGACTTGCTCTATTATTTTTCTGTAGTCAAAAAGCAAGTGAAAACTAAGATCTGGCCTTTCCCTAGGGGTGCTTTGAGTCTAACAAGGGCACCCCTGAGTTTAAAAAGGTTGAGAACCACTGCCTCAAGAAATCTCCAATGAAAATACAGAAAGATGAGAAGCTATCCAAACACAATTTTTCCTGTTAGGACTTTTTAATCAGTGGATTTTCCTGCCCAGCTTTACTTTTACAATAAAACCAACTAACATTTCGCTAATCCCAGATTAATTCCGTTTAAATCTGGCAACCTTCCAGAAACAAATAAATCTCAAAGCCAAGCCTGTCATAATACAGCTCCAGCTGAACTGCCAACACATCAACAAGCTGCATGCAAACTGCAGGGATTAGGAGTTATATTTCTGGTGGATTCACAGTACAGGACCTGCCCCTCTTCAATACAAGAACTGTGAATGCTTTTTTAAATACAACTCTCAATTTGCCATGAATATGAAACAGCAATCTAAGACACATGATTTCTGCAAGAAGATTTTGCTACAAGGGGGTCTGCTTATTCCACAGATTTTTATACCATCCCTATTATTGTAGTATCTGCATGCCTTCCAATAGTGCATTAAAAATGCTGATTAACATGGTGTATTAAAAAAGGCAAATCTGACACCTACTGCATTTTCTGTGCAGAACTCCTGAGCTTGTTCATCCTCTGCCAAAGACAATCTGAAGTTTGTGAAAGAAGAGAAAATACTATACAAGCAATTTCCAACATTTATCCACCATGGGAAAATAAAATGATACAGACTGACCTCTCTGGCTCAACACATCTGCAACTATGGGATACTGGACTTGCCTCCAAAATGAAATATTCTATGTACCAGAAGTAAAAAGCATCTCATCAGAAGCCAGCCACACAACAGCAACATTTTTGTCTTAATATGTTCAGTACAAGGCCCAGTCAGTATTTTCCATCTGAACCCCTCCTCAACTCATACAGCCCTTGTAAACCCAACCCAAGCCATATCTCCTCCTAAGAATCTAACCCTCCTTTTTTCTGGAGACCAAGTCATCACTGCTCTCACCTTCACATGCTGACCACTAGCAAATCCTCTCAGCCTCACTGTAGAATGACTAGCAGAGCATAAGCAGAACCACATATCTGGAATCACACTCTCCAAGGGATATGAAATTTACTGTTGCCTTCTTACCCATCCGCCTTGTTGGATTACATGGTCTGCAGAATAATCTTCTAGATATGTCACTCCAAAGTGCACAAGTGTGCTGAGCGGCTCCTGGCCCCGTTTTGTCAACTCCATCAGGAACTGCTGCAGCAGAACCAGAGGCACCAAGACCTTCAAAAGACAACGATTGAAAATGATAACATTTCCTAGATTGGATGTTACTGCAGATGAGAAGAGAATGTTCATACAGGTTACAAATTAATGGCCTAAGTCTTCAGGTGTCTCAGTTACAAAATCCTCTTCTATGCCCATTTCAGTATGTTCATAACTACCCCAAAAAAAATCCTCCTTTTGTCTTTCAATTGCATGCTTGTTATTGCTTCAAAAGTGAATTACTTTGAGAAGCTTGAGGGAAAGTGAGTTAAATAAGGTATTAAGTGATATACATAGAGACATTTCATGCTGTAAATGCCCTACACTGCCTTTGGTTAAGGAAAACAGCTGAACTCTTAAACTTGGACTTTATTCTCATACAGCATGCAAGTTTCTCTCAGTGCCAAGGCTGCAAGCAGGACTTGGCCAACTTTGGAAAAAATGGTCTGAATTAGAGCCATTAACTTTTGAAAAAGCTCTTGGAGCAGATACGAGAAAAAATATTAATGCTTTAAAGAACCCAGTAAATGCACTGCACATCTATTCTCCGTAAGGACCAACCAATCCCCTATGGGCAGAAAGGGTCACTGGAGTGCTTCGTGAAAAAGCTATAGTCCAGGCTGAGAATGTTGCTTAGAATGAATCATAAATGCCTTGCTAGTCTCCCTCGTAGTAGGCTGTTTTGCAGCTTCTTCCCATTGCTGGTCCCAGGCATAAGTAGAGGATGCAACATAGGGGAAAAACACGCAGGAAAGAAGTAGAAAAATTGCAGAGACTGGTGTAGGCCATGGAGTGGATACAGACACAGATGAACCCTTGTGAAAATGTACATGGAGAGCATAAAGATGTCAGCCCACTAGTGAGAGGGATAGCATGTTTTGGATCATGAAGAGCTGAAAAATGGAGGACAAAAGAGGTCTTGTCCACAACACAACAGTGTATATTGTTATAGTCTGGATAACTAATTACATAATTGTGATGACACTGTTACTTTAAAACTGCATTTTCACATATTTCCTGTCATCTTAGACTAAAATTTCTCATACATTATTCCTAGTCAGAGGGAGAGGGACAGAGCATACATGGGAAGCAATTAGCATGAAATAAGTGGTCAAGGCTTTATTTTCTACAGATGCTGTGGGTACACCAGACAACTCAAACAGTTTACATTTTTAAACCTCCAACAGGACATACATATAGCTCTTGGTAAGAAATGTGTGTTTTAAGCTGGAGGCATAAGAGACTAGTAAGGAAATTAAGCTAGTATTTTGTACTACAATGTCTTTCTTCCCTTGCCAATTTAAACATTTGATCTTTCAGATGCTCCCTAAACCTCAGTCAGGCCCTGCAGTACTGAGGAACAAAGGAACAAATAAAAATACTGATCTCCAGCTCAATGTAGGACCTGATTTTTTTTCCCAATGGAGTCACTGACTTCACGAACAAGAACAGCCTGACTAGCGGTAGCATAAGGCTGTCCAACAGATTAAAAACACAACATCTTTATCCTCGTTATCCAGAGAGTTACTGTTTTATTATGTGCAAAAGATGCATAAACACATAAGTGGAACTTGAAATTTTAATTACGCAAACATAAAACTTTAAGCTGCAAAACCCCATAAATAATCACAATTATTTTCTCTGTTGTATAGACACATTAAAAGGACCCTTCTTCACAAAACCATGCAAGTATATCTTAAGAAATAATGCTACAGGGTATCTACAATTTGATTCACAGAGAACAATATCTAGTTAAGTACAGCACGCCAAAAAATGAAGACGGGTGGGAAAATTTAATGGAAAGGGCTGAACAAAAATGTTTTTATTCCAGAAAATTGTCACCCAAATTTTCCAACTAGCTAGAACAATGAGGCAAAATATACTCTTGGTTACACTACTGGAATCTCACTAAATTCAGCAAGGTTGTGCCAGCATAACCAAAAAAGAAAAGTTAATTCAAACAATACTCATGGCTCATTCCAAACCACATAGGAAAAAACTAAAGCAACTCTGAATTTGTGTAAAGCACACACAGAGTATTCATACCACATATAACCTTTAGCTGTCATCTTTATACTTCTGTTGTCCTACCTCTGGCTTCTTTAGGTGCTAAAGTAATTTTTTTAACAGAAAAAACTTAAGACACCTATGACCTATCACAGCTGCCTAAGGGGTTAAAAAGGGTATTTGTCAATTGTCTGGTTGGATATAGGAACCCAAACCCTTTCTTGGACCTAGCTCTTTGTGACCGAAGGCTTTCATTTAGATTCCAGTCACTAGCCAATAAATGGATTCATCAATCCAAATAGGCCAAGACATACTGGAAATAGTCCAGTGTGTTTTACTGAAAATAGCCATTATATTTTGTACTGGTTTCCTTTCTCCCATTTGTGCATATTCAGCAATTCTGTGAAAATCTGTACTCTTTAAACCTGGCACACGTTTCCAGTTCTAAACTAGACTGCTCATACTTGCACCTTGATCAAATCAATCTGATCGCTGTATATTCAACACAACAGGAAAAATCCTGCCCTCTCTCACAGTGTGACAGCTTGCAGTAAACATGCAATAAAACTGCTTTGAATCTCCAGTGCGTGACCTGGACTCTGGACCCATCAGGGGTTCAATGCAGCTCTTCATGTAAATTAGCCATATCCCACTTGAGATAGCCTGAAACAGCTCAAACTCCAAAGAACAGAGCAGTACAGAAATATCCCTACTTGCACCTTGGCCAGGAGCTGAAAGAAACACAAGCTAGGCCTAAAGGAACTCTCCCAGAGTCAGCTGCAGTGCAGGCCTTTCTGGATGCCAGACTAACACATCAGTTCCAGGACAGAAACCAGAAACATACCCCAGTTTTGAAAAATGTGAATAAACCAACAGTTTATATCAGGATCAGGGAATCAAAGCTCCTGCTGACATTCCTAGCTTTGTCACAAAGTTGCTGATTTGAAGTGTCTCAATTTTTATGCTAGATTCCCCCCTCTGGAAAAAAAGATGCACTACTTACTTTATGGGGACACTATAAAGTGTTTTAGGGTCAAAGGCATTCAAAAGATGGAGAGGAAAAATCAATATTTGAGCTATTTCTGACAGGTAATATGTATCAAATAAAGTCTTCTGCCACCAGCTTCTGCCTCGCATCAGTACAGTGTTGTTGCAAGGGATCATACCACTTTTCATCTAGCTGCAGAAGGCTCAGACACACTATTTTGATTTTAAAGTTTTATTTCTCTGTACTACTTCACAGGCTATCCATGGAAAGAAAAGCCTTTTGCTATGCAAACTGTCAGATCCTAAGTTGAGCACATAGGGGCAGCTTGCTTTTATCTTCTCTTAAAAAAACAACCAAACACTTTGTCCTTCCAACTCCAGATACTCTATTTCTTTTAATCCAAATTAATCATAAAAATCATATCAAGAGAGGAACCCAGGATTAAGCAGGTAGGAAAGAAAATTCATGGGTACAACACTTTATTAGCAGTTCCCTGCTGCACCTCCTGTATATATCTGGTTTTCTAATATTCCATGTAATTCTCTGGAACAGAAACCTCCCAGTAGCATGTAGGAGAAAGTGCATTTTTTGTTTGCAGGGTAGTCAAGTTAGGAGCTGCCATTTACTTAATTTACATAGTACTACTTGGTATTTTACCTAAAATGTTTTCCCTGCCATTCTCAAGCAAACTTGCAAAAGCAAACTTGACAGGACATTTAAGTAAAATTTAAGACCTAACATTACTTCACTTACAGGAGTATGAGAAAATAATCTGTTTAGAAAAAAATTATAGATGGCTCTCTTCTCTCAGCTTATTCAGTATATTTTCCATGGAAATGGCATCCATCACCCACTTAAAAAAATATATCTGTTCCTACTGCTGACTTTACTTTTATACGGCTGTCATTGCAGCAACAATTTCAGTTGGGAAAGTGAACATCTGGACCAGATAAAGGGATGCTGTTACCATTTCAATTCAAAGTATTCCTGATAATAAAAATATAAGACAGAGGAAAACTGTCAAAGCAGAAGAATTATGTCCAAGGGGAAGGCTTTTCAAAGACCCCTTTCCATGTTGGCAACTCGCCAGGGTCTCTTCACCTACAATAGGCTCTATCCTAATACTGCACATGGCAAATGACAGAAGTATTCTTATCAGCCCAGTCCCATACTTGGCTGCAGTATACCTAATAATTAGGCCCAACAAGACTCCTCAGTTTAAAACTGCACGCTTCTTAAAATTATTTTTGTAGTAGCCTTGTTTCTCTCACAAGTCAACTAAGGAAGGCTGAGGCTGCAGCAAAAGGCATCTCTGGTGTTCAACTATCCTGTTTTTTTTGTTACAAAAATGCTCCTCTGATAGGGAAGTGGAATTTAAAAGGAAATGAAATTAATACAGTTGTATTCCATTTATTTAAATAAGTATTATTAAAGGAACTGCTAGACATTCCTGGAGGATAAAGATGGTGCACAGGCATATTTTGTATTTATTCTACACAATGTTGGTTCTTGCTTGCTGAAATATTACCACAGGGTTTAAAAGTCTTGCACTGAAACAAATCAGACATTTCTGGGAAGCCAACACCAGCAGGCACCATGTAATGTTTAGCTGAACGTCCTTAAAATATAGACATCAAAAGCATCTTCTGGTTAGGATTCTCAGTTGAAGCTGTACTAGGACTGGGATCTCTTAGACTGGAAGGAGCTACACAGGCTGAAAGGGCTGAATAACATGACCTAAAGGTAGAAAATGTTTCCTAGGGTCTATGGCTGGAAGTCTCAATTCTAGAAATTTATAGCTGAAGACTACCCATGTTTTAAGTAGTGGTGAGGAGAACTCTACTAAAGAAAGTAAAATATTCACACAATTAATGAATCAGGTTTAGTTTTTGGTTTGGTTTTTTTTTAAATAAATTTAGTTAATTGTTAAAGTACTTCTTGGTAATTACTTCAGAAAGCCTGGTTCACTCTTTTCTACTGCTATGACTAAATATTTTTTAATTAAACTTGTAAATAAATTCTTTGTTCTCTCCTTTCCTGGAGGGAGCTGTCTAGGAAAGCAGAGAACATAAATCTAGATTTATAATCCCCAAAACAGTCTACCTAGAGGCCTTTTTATTGAATCCCCTTTAATACCCTCTCTCTGAAAGTGTTACACAAAGGTAAAAAAGGACTGGTTTAATGATTCCCACTCTGGCAGCCAGTCCCGAGGATGCACAGACTGTTGGGGCATCTTTGATGTAATAATTCTACTTTACATTAAACCATGGTGATATAATCCAACCTCTCTGTCCCTATTGGTTAATACTTTGAAATGCTGTACATGCTTAGAAGTACTGTATTTTAAACAATATGCCTAGTGTTAGACATAAGATTTCCTGTTGAACAGTTAGTTAGCTGTTGGCTAAGAGAAATTTCCATCTAAAACAATAGGATCTACTACAAATTTAAAACACTAAAGATCCTACATTTGAGACAGTTATATTTTGTGAACTTTGGGATTACACCACTCATTCTTGTTTCTTAGTTCACATGTATAGAAGAAAGCAAGGGACAGATTATTAAAATTAAGAAAAAGATGGTTGTTATTGACAATACCCTATTTCTGGTTAAGAGACTCATGCAACTCCACAAGATAAAACACTAAAAAGACAGGGAATATATGGCAAGATGACTTAGAGCAGGCAACCTTTAACATTTTTAAGTTTTTAGAAAAATCTATGGTCTTTTCAGATGAAAATGAGATCTCCAGTAGAAAATAATGCCCTAAGTACAAACATTATAGTGAAAGAATTAATTTTTCTACATCTGAGAGTCATCAGTTTTCAACATAAAATCTCAGGTACCATAAAAGCTCAAAATGTAGGTGTCTTTGAGTACAGAAGTACCAAACAGTTCATTAAGACTTTTTTTTTTTTAAACAGTGTTATTTATACCAGCTAATGGAAAACTGTATTGAAAGTATAATATTATTGTTCAGATTTTAAATGGCAGAAGTTAGGAATTCAGAACAGAAATGTCTGGGAATTTTAATTCTAGCTTCCTGGTCTTTGTATTTTAATAATCCCATAAAATCTCAGATTACGCAAGGTCAAGCAAAAAAATTAAAACCTTCCAAAATGTCTCAATGTCACCATCATTTAATACAGTAGAAAGTGGTTTTGATGGTCCAATAGGCAGTGCATTTTTTCTGGGTAAATGCTGAATCAATGCTCTAGCCAATACTATGTTGGAAGAATGCTAGTAATGGAGATGTTCTTTTTCAGCAACAGAAAAGAGGAGGCAGGGAAAGAGACAGGTGACAGGGGCAAGCTGCCTTCCCCTCACTCCTCCTCACACTGCCTATCCTCTTACTGCCTCCCCCACCACCTGCCCCCTACCACTGTTTTCTCCACTGCAGTCGTGATGGGGATAAATTTAAGATGATCCTCCAATAATTAGGTTCTATCTGTAGAAAAAGATTGGAAAATTTATAAATTTTCCATGGACAGAATCTAAATATGGGAGGGTCATCTTCAATTCAAGTAAATATAGTACTTAGACAATATTGTGGTATAAAGTAGTAAATTTAACAAATAACAGATTAAATAAAGTCTAACAAAAACTTTAAAAATTATACAACATCTAAAACCCTACCATTTCAAAGGGCAAGTTATCAGACAAAAGTTTCCAAGTGTATTTTGTTTAGTCCTGGCCCCATTTTACTCCTAAATATCTGAAGTCCACAATTTTTGCTTACTCTACAATGGGACTATTGTAGAGAAAGGCCTCCCAGTTGGCTTCAAATTGTTAAGAACTTAAAGTCAAGACAATGTGATTGGTACCTTGCTCCATCCACTGGCGTGAGCAGCTACCTCCTGTGTACGTTCTCGGTATTCCTGGTAAGTCACTGGCCTATAAAAATTAAAACAACACTAAAAGTTATACAGAGAAAAATAGGAGGAAAAAAAATAAAAACCTACAAGAGTTCTTATTCCCAGGTGCCTAAGTGGTCACATACTCGCTGCAAGCATAAACTATTATATGAGCTAAGACAATTTCAAGGCCTATCGAATCTCACGCTTGACAGTATAAACCACGATCACCAGATGGGGTCAAGAAGACATTCCACTAAGTCAATAGCATCATATCATTCACTCAGTTAGATGAGCCACAGGGCTTTTAACTAAATGAAGAACCCAATGTAGATTACCATCTGAAATAGGGCACTAAATTACTAGACCCTCTCACCTGCTATAAAAATTCCCATTCTCCTTTTTATCACATCTTTAGGAGGGAATTCCTCATTCTAAAGGTTATGAAGCTCTAAAAGGAAATCTTAATAAAATCTGCTGCACCTTGAGGTTTAACCAGACAGACTTGCAAGTAAAAGATTACCTATAAGCACTGATTATTTGAAAAATGTTAATGTTGCATTAGGGTTAAAGCATTAGTTGTGGGAAATGAAGTACTTTTGATTACACAATCAACCTTTTGCATATAAAGATAAATGCCCTAGGACCTTTTGTTTTAGAATTGCTAAATCCTTCTCTTTCTAAATACTGGGATGAGGATGATGTACTCATTTTAGGATGGGAAAAAGGATTATTTTTTTTGTTTGGGAAGAGGTTACAAAAGCATAACTTCTGCCAAAGTGACACTACCTACCACAACTCTTTCAGGGAACACAGGAGCATTCCCATCTCTCTCTAAAGCCAGTGGACACCCTAACAAATTTTCCTCATGTGAAATTCTTCCTTGTTGTGACTGGAGGAAACTTTGTTTGACATACAGGTAAAACCAATGAAGCACTGACCAGCATGCTTCAGGGAAACTGCTCCCACAGCAATACCAGGGTCAAGTTAAAGGCCAGGATCTAGTTTAAGCAGAGAAAAAGATTCTGGCCATGGGTAGCAGAAACAGGAACCTCTTGTTTACATCCAGCTGGTAGTACTGTATGATCTAATGATATATTATGCTTATATATGTGGTAAGAAAAGATGTTTTACCTTTTCATTTGATTTCATTTACAAAATAGCATCTCATATTACCCAATGAAATATGATCATGTAACTAAAACCATTATTGTAGTGAGCACAAGTAAAAGACCAGAGTTAAGGCTCATAGTGGGACTGAGAGCATGACTTGCTATTTTAAATACAATGCCTTAACTTTTTTGGCTCCTTTTTAAGCTCGTTTAAATGAATTAGTAGGTTAGGAAGAGTATTATCAACTTCAGAAAGATAATTATTAGGAGATTATGTGCCAGACTGGAGCTGCTGTTTAGAGAGGCCTGTATGTGGTGTACCTTTTCCTACCCATTCCAAACTTGCTTAAGTTGAAAAGGAATTCAAACATATTCTGTGGCCATATGACTGCAGGCTATAGAAGTTCTGATTTTATCCAACTTTAATATGTGGACAAAATAACAGTGGTAGGGATCAAACCAGTCTTCCCCCAATACACTGTACAACACTGTTACTAGGCATTTGAGAAAAGTGACTACAAGTAACTGAATTTACTGGGTAATATACTATATCAAAATAATCTTTGCCATCAGAAAAAACAAGCTCCCCCAGAATATCAGGTGTTCTTATTTGATCATCCATCCACATGCTAACTCAGTCAATACCTGCTTAATTTAGAAAGTTCTCAGACAAAGATAAATCTCTCAAATCCGATAGCTATCCACTGAAAGGCCTCTTCAACTGCCATGCACACATCCCATACGCTGTGGCCCCATAGGATGTACTTATAAACTTACAATACTGTTAGTGGAGTTTAGTACATTAGCTCTGGAAAAAGTGACAAGTTCTAAGTTTCTTCCCTAGAAACAAATAGGTTTAAATCATTGCAGGAAGGGGCTGTTGAGCTTAGTATCTTAACTGAAATGTCCAAACCATTTGGAAGATACTCTGCAAATTTGTAATGCAGCATGTAATGACTTATTAGCACTGTAAAACTGAATGGAATCACTTGTGGGTAAAAGTTTCTCTAGATTCCCACAGATGTAGATAATCACTTACTTGCATGTCTTTCTAGGATATAGAAGACAAATTAACAACTCATGCCTAGATCTTCATAGCTCATTCTTTTTAAGATTTGTGTGTTTTGTTTTACTTCAAGGGTGGGCAAATATGGCCTGCAGGCCAGATCTGGTCTGCCAAGGGATTTTATCCGGCCCATGGCAGGTCCCTCAGCCCCTCCTGGCACAGGCAACTTGGGGGGGGTGGGGGGGGGCGTGCCCCCCCTGAGATTAGCCAACAACTCAGCACCGGGAAGTTTTTGCCGCATGGGCCAGGGGGGCATGTGGGGGGTGGGGGGGCACTAAGCTGCAGCACACAAGTATAGGAGTGGATATGAGGCTTTTAGCCTGTCCCTGGGCCCACCCACAAATTGTGTCCCCCTCCAGACTCAGGAGACACCAGTCACCCCTGCCTCCTAGCCCAGGCATGGGGGGGCAGCTTGGGCCGTTGCATGCGTGGCTGGTCCCACCATGCCTGAGCACACAGTGGGGCTGGGGTGGCATGGCAACTGGACTCAGATTGCAGGCAGCCCCAGGGGTGGTAGCTCCTTCTGTCTTCTGCTGCCAATGTCTCCGCTGACACCAGACCCAGCCCTGCTGCCTGGGTACCCCAGCCTGTCCACCCTGCACCCACCACCGGGGATGACGGATGGAGCAGGCGAGCAGGTGGGATCTCCATGGAGACTAGCCTGGGACCCACCATGGGCAGGGTGTGCCTGGCTGGACAGATGGGATGGGATGGGGCCATGGGTGGGCAGGTAGTGGGCCACAAGTGGGCAGGGAGCTACATCTGGGAGCAACAGCAGGGAATGGGCCACGGGTGGACAGGGAGCAACATCTGGGAGCGGGACAGGCAGGGAGTGGATCACAGCTCTGCCCCAGGCCGGAAGGGTGCTGACCCAGCCAGCAACAGCTTGTCAAAACTCCCTAAGTGGTCCTCCAGCCCAAATAACTGCCCACCTCTGTGTTACTTCAACAACAAGCAGTTTAAAATGTGTCAAAAGGAACTACCTCCTACACAACTACAAACCTTTATCTTCCTTTTTTTTTTAAAAATGCATGCTCCCAGAGCACACTTATCCCTAAAAAAATATTTCTGAAACTACTCTCTTTCATTCTTGGATAAGAATTTGACCAGCCTTCCCAAGAAAGGTGTAAGGCATTGTTATCACTAAGTAAGAGCATAAGATAATTAAGATCAAAGGGTAACTTTTTAAATAGTTAAAATAAGCATGTCAAAATAAAGCTTAAAATGAAAGCATCTCTTAACAGTCAACTAAAAGTCAACTGCTGTGCTATAATCTAATAATTCTCTAGGTACACCAAAGTAAACTTTCAGGGAATCAGAGGGTAAAAGCCAATCATCTTACAAAAAGAAAATGATTCCCTGGCAAAATGTTTCATTACCTCTTATCAAGAAGAAAGGGAAATCAAAAGCAAGGAAAAACAAACAAACAAACAAACCTCCCTGTCTCTAAGGGCATCCTATGAAAAATACATTTCACTGTGTATTTCTAAAGGAGCATGTAGATGGGTCAACAGGTTTTGACAATTTGTAAACACCTGCAACAAAGACTACTTTGTGCCAAGCATACAGCACAACCTGTCTGAACAGATGCTTTTACTAGACAAATGAAAGATCCACAAGACTTCAGTATGTGCGCACATTTACCTTTGGGTGTTGGCTGCAGCCAAGGTGGGGGATTTTGACTAGGGTGTGCCAATGCTTCTGCTGGGATTTAAATCAGGAAGTTCCTGGTCAGGAGGTCTTTTCCAGGATTAGACCTACTGCCATATTTGGGATCATGAAGGTATTTAATCCCATGGTCAAACTGGTATAGACCGTGCAGGTTTTTGCCTTCCTGTGTAGCAGGGGATGTGGCCTTCTTCCTAGGATCTCTTGAGCATAAATTAACAATCTTTCACAGAGGACGGATGTTGGCTGCCGCGGTCCACCTCCTTTACCTACGTCAAATTAGGTTATGTCATGTTTTTGTTGATGGTAGTTTTAATAATGTGTTAGATTATGGATTTGTACAGGCTGGTTTGGATAGGGATTATCCTGCCTCAGGCAGAGGATTGAACTAGATGACCTCTAGAGGTCCCTTCCAACCCTACTTGTCTATGATTCTCTGATAGAGGTAATCCAAGTCACTGTTAACCTGTGGAAAGGTTATAAGTAGAGTTCTCAATTTCTTCTTGATGCATGGTGCTAAAGTGGAACCAACCAAGTAGCCAGTATTCATTATTCTTGCTCAAAAGAAGATAATGAGAGAAAGAAATTATAATTATCTGCCTAACCTAGCGTGGCAGCCTAAAGGTAGCTCTATGTACCATCATGCACAAGGCAGAATTTCATTTCTATGAGCAATGCAAACTGAACATAAGAGCAGATATTGCAATTACAAGCTTCAGAGGGGAAACTTGGATGGATGACTATATACTTATATTGGATAGACCAAGGAACGAATAGATTCAGACACCGTTTTCATGCCCAAGAAAATGCAACTCCCACTCTTCCTCCACTGACATCAATTTCATGTTTAAAACAACTGTGCCACTTGGTTCACTGCAAAACACTGCTCAAGGAACTACTTATATATTTCATTACCTCACCAAAGCTGGAAGTTACTTGCTTTATTAAGGCACAGATATGCCCTCTAGTGTCTGTGAGAACTAAAGTTTAAGCTATACAATTGAACTATAGGATTTCAATATCAAGGTGTTTGAACTCTGCAGGAACAGGAATAGGAGAAGAGATCTGGGTAGAGTACCACTAAAACTTGGTTTCCTGTCAGAGACATGAGGCTATCAATCCACAAGTTAGACACACAAGTCAGGCACAGCCAAGCTAATTTTTCTACAGTTGTCTTCACAGTTGTATTTTATATACAGCCTTGACAACTGGCTGCTTCTACTCATGCTTTCTATCGACAAATTCTGGACTTCAAATGCAATATTATTTAGGCAGAAAAAAATTATCTGAGTCACTTGAAACCCAGACTGATAATTCATACTGGAAAAATGACAGTCCCAGTAACTCTACAATGCCTATCAACCACTTTAATCAAGACAAGCATGCCAAGGATTTAGTCCAATAGACAAGGGCCAACATAGCATGGTAGAAGCATACTGCTACGCTACTGTGCAATAGTAATGAGCTACTGTACAATCAGCATCACCTAAAAGGCATTTGGCAACACTACTACTCAGTAACTCTGGCTACTGTGCAGTCATTTAGTACTTGTTTCTACAAGTGGTATGAACTTGTACTTGTTTATACAAGTGCTGAATGCCTGCACAGTCAGCATCTCGCGTAGACACGGCCAATCATCACTACAATGAAAGGCCACAGTCCTTGCCACTACAGGTAGCACAGGTGCCCACATTCACTTGAAAAGACATGGTGAATCAGCATGTAATCAACTGTTTTCCTGTCTCATGCCAGCTCCTTGAGAACCCACCCCCCACTAAGTATACATATTTTTTTAAGAAAAAGAAACTGACTTACATTTAAGCACGTTTCTGTGCTACCTGAACGTAACTTCTCTATTATTTCCTACTTGTCCCTCATTTTAAAGGCCAGGAGTGTGACAGGCTGAGAGGTAGGTTCCCACTATGAAAATGTGGAAGTAATTCCATTGGCAGATGTGCAACCCAAGACAAGTTTAGCAACATCTGGGGTACCTAAAATACAGAGATATCAACAACATTAGCCCCTTAGTACTATAATACCACATCCAGAGCCCTAACATTGCTTTCAACTGTAGGGTGGGGAAAACGAATCTGGCTATACTCCAGCATCCAGCAAATCTGTGATTTGCTGGTGACTGTCAGCTACCAGTATAACCTGCAGTTTCAGGCATGTCAACTCAATCATGTAGGCTCAGTGCTCATAAGTTAAAAGGTTAATAGTCTGAAAAATACTCCCCAACGTAATATTAAATACAGCAAAGTGGTATTCTTATAAAGAGGACAAGTAAAGGAAGATCAGAAGAGAAATAAATACCAGAAGGCAGTTCAGTCAAATTGTTGGCATTCTAGCGACAGACAGCATTTAAAGAGGGTGTGCCTTCCATCTGAGGAAACAGATGGTAACTTACTTGCTGAGCAGACTCTGCAGTGCTTTGTGTAGAGGTTCCTTCAATTCCTGGGACACTTTCTCTCCAAGATGAGCCAGACAATCCTCAATTGAGCTCTCTGGATTGGCAGGACTGAATACAGGGGAAGTGTGGCAGTCAAACCCTGTGCTGGAGAAGGCTAAGGACAAAAGTAAAATAAAAAATTCTGAGGCTAACTTTATTTAGATTTAACCCACTAGTTACATGAAGTTTACTTTAGGCAGTGAGATGCCACTTCAGGGGAGGAGCGAGCTTGTATACCATTTTCAGGAAGACGCAATGGAGCCAAATTCAGCCATAGAAGTCTGAGTTATATCTCCATTCTAATGTCTTTCTTAACAGGAAGATCCACAACATGCGAGTGAAAGTCAACTGCATATATTTTTGGCATATACAATTTCAATTCTGTGGCAGACAGTAAAATAAAAAATAACATAATTCACATAGTGTGCGATCTGGCCATACATGGACAGATCTGCAGCAGTACCAAAAACCAACTGTTAAAATAATTGTTTTATAGGTCTTTTTCATCTCCTAATTTTATTGAATCATCTAGTCATTCCTGCCGGTGAAGCACTCTGAGCCATCCCTGCCGGTGAAGCACTCTGTCCTCATAATACACTGCATAGTGATTAGAATTTTATTAAAATAATCAATGATGATCAGAAAACAGTGTATAGACTAAGAAACTACACGATCCCTGCTGAGATTAGATTTTTGGTGGTACATACTGATTTAGCCAGAAGCAAACCTGGTCCTTCATGCACAAACTGGACAAATGAAGGTTACACAAAACTTAGCTATTCTCCTTGATGCATTTTAAATTGTAACATTGTAATTTTTTCTGCTTAACTTCCTGATAATGAAAAGGAAAATAATAATTCCTACTGACTTCACGGGGTGTTTCCAGTTACATAATTAAAAACATGCATGTTTACAAATTCAGCCTTAAAGGCCAACCACCAATAAGATGATGAGTTAAGGGTGCACCTGAGGAGAGGCAAAACCACTGCTCTGCTCTGAATCCTTCATAGTTGCTGAGAGATGATTTAGCTCCCATGATAAATCAGAGCAGCTGAAATGCAGATTTAACTGACAAGAACTCATAATAGCCTACTAGTGACTGCCACACCAGCTTGAGTTGCTGACACACAGTGAACACTGTGCCATACCTTAAACAGTTCCAAATGGTAAAGTGTGGTTATTTGGCTTAATTTGCCCATGTATAACTATTATTATTTACTTTTTAATAATTCAAAAAGATGAAAGAAAGCTACGCGTCCTTGCAAGCCGATGTCGGCGACCAGGGTGGACAACTGGAGACCCTCTGGGTTAAAATCCATGGGGAACACGGTACGGGGGACACAACAGTGGGAATCTACTACAGACCTCCCACCCAAAGTCAAGAGCTTGACCAGGAATTCGCCTGGGAACTGGCTGAGGCCGCATGCTCCAGGGCCATGGTTGTCATGGGTGACTTCAACTACCCAGACATTTTGTGGGAGGATCACTCAGCAAAATCCGAGTGGTCGCAAAGCTTCCTATTGTGCATGGATGACTTCTACCTGACTCAAGAAGTTTAAGGGCCAACGAGAGGTAAAGCGCTGCTCGACCTGGTACTGGCTACTGGGGATGACCTAATCCACGACCTAGTGATTGATGGTCGCTGTCACCCAGTTTCCCATGAGCTGATCACCTTCACCTCCGCCATAAAGCTGGCAAGTCAGTCAGCCACACTGAAGTCCTTGACTTCAGGAAAGCCAACTTTGACAAGCTCAGGAGGTTTGTCAGTGAGGCCCTAAGGGACCACAACCCCACGGGGAGGGGAGTCTAGGAAAAGTGGTTGCTCCTAAAGGAAGAGATCCTCAATGCACAAGCTAATTCTATTCCATCTCAGAGGAAAGGCAGCAAGAGGGCACAGCAGCCTCTCTGGCTCTCCAGAAATCTAGCAGACCTCCTAAGGCTAAAAAGAAAGGCCTAGAAAGGATGGAGGATGGGATTCACCTCCAAGGAGGAATATTCTGCACTGGTCCGGTCCTGCAGGGAGCAAATCAGGAAAGCCAAGGCTGCAACTGAACTCCAACTAGCTTTGAGCATCAAGGACAATAAAAAAGTCCTTTTTCAGATATGTGGGGAGCCGGAGGAAAAGCAAGGAAAACATTGGACCCCTGCT
>NW_005841929.1:1107229-1112999 GCF_000455745.1 Alligator sinensis
GACCACAAGATGAACATGAGCCTGCAGTGCGATGCAGCGGCTAGTAAAGCGACCAAAACGCTGGCTCGCATTCATAGATGCTTCTCAAGCAAATCCCAGGACGTCGTTCTCCTCTTGTACTCGGCCTTAGTGAGGCCGCAGCTGAAGTACTGTGTCCAGTTTTGGGCCCCACAATTCAAAAAGGATGTGGAGAAGCTTGAGAGAGTCCAGAGAAGAGCCACACATGATCAGGGGTCAGGAAAACAGACCTTACGACAACAGGCTGAGATCTATGAGGCTCTTTAGCCTGGAAAAGCGCAGGCTCAGGGGTGATCTGATGGCCACCTATAAGTTTATCAGGGGTGACCACCAGTATCTGGGGGAACGTTTGTTCACCAGAGCGCCTCAAGGGATGATGAGGTCAAACGGTTATAAACTACTGCAAGACTGTTTCAGGCTGGACATAAGGAAGAACTTCTTTACTGTCCGAGCCCCCAAGGTCTAGAATAGCCTGCCATTGGAGGTGGTTCAAGCACCTACATTGAACACCTTCAAGAGTAAATTGGATGCTTATCTTGCTGGGATCCTATGACCCCAGCTGACTTCCTGCCCTTCGGGTGGGGGGCTGGACTCGATGATCTTCTGAGGTCCCTTCCAGCCCTATTGTCTATGAAATCTATGAAAGAAGGTTGCTCAAGTTTTCTGACCGCTTTTGGGAGAACAAGCAGGAAAAGAAAATCAAGGAAATGAAAATGAGAAATGTATGAGCATTAAGAAAAAAGTATTTAAAAAGCTTTGAAAAAACCCTTTCATTATCAATTGAATGCCATCATGCTATGCAGTCAGTCTCAATAGCAATGACCTAAGAAAAAGTCCAAATCCCAATGTACCTTCCAAAATTTCTTCATCAAGGTGTTTTAGCTTCTCCTCAATTTCTGTCTTAATCTTCTCTAGCATCTCTTTCTCCAAAGCTTGTGGTGCTACTGTCAACTGGGTCCCTGAAACAAACCAGAAAGGTTAGTCAAGCATGCTGTTTGTAGGACAGATAAATAAATGGAGGCTGATATTAAAACATAAAGCATTCTTACTGGAAAAAATAGAAGTTAAATTTCTCACAACAATGTGAAATCCAATGTTTACAAGTTTTATTATGCACTCAGAAAAATACAGCATTCTGATATGTACGAGATAGAATGTATGTTTAAATAATGATATCTAAAACAAATTAAGTACAAGAAAGGTCATAAACAAAATAATGAAAACCATCTTAAATCCAAAAATGAGCTGCAAAGCTGTTTTTAAAGAGCATAATCATAAATCAGAAGAAACAAACAAGTAATAGGTTTTTAATGACAATGAGTCCAATCAATATTTACCATTCATGTGTCCAGAGTCTGGAATAGACTCCCCCCAGAAGCACCTACTCTGGATACCTTTAAGAAACACCTGGATGCTTATTTTGCTGGGGTCATCTGACCCCAACTGACTTCCTGCCCCTTGGGCAGGGGGCCAGCTGGACCTGATGATCTTGTGAGGCCCTTCCAGCCTTAATGTCTATGAAATATCAAGACACACTAAAATAAAGGCAGACCACGTAACAAGTCACAATGTTGGTCTATTCATATCCACTTGCCCTATGTAAAAGCAGTAAGGCATCAAAAGTAGGTGAAGTACAAAACTAAAAGCTTTGCAAAATGCTACACAAATTTCAAGTAAGCTAGCCAAACCAGGTCAGATGTGTCATTTTCCAGATACTGAAGAATCCCAAAATCTTTAACTATTTCTTACCTTGTTTTTTTCACAGAGTCAACATGTAACAACAAATCATCTAATGCAAACCTTCCAGTCATATTCTAAGTATTCTAGCAATGCAACTAAAGCAAATTATTTTAGATATGCCAAAGGCATTTTCCTCATTCAGGATAATGCAGAATCCCAGCTATTTAAATGACCATAGTCCAGGAAAGAATCCATCTTTGAACAGGTGAAAAATCTTTAAATATTAAAGTCATTCAGAAACTGCCTGCTGAATTTTATGGATACCTTTCAGAATAAGTCAGTTTCTCAAGTGGGACAGATCCAAAAATCCTACTCAGTAAGTTGCTCTCTGGGGAAGGTACTAGCTATAAAAAATAGGTGTTTGGGAGGAGTGTTCAACCTCAAAGTTTTGACATCTATTCACCTCTTTTTCCTTCCCTCTACCCAGCAGTACTGAACACCCAGCCTACAGGCCAGACCCAGGCCATGGAGCCATATCATTAGTCCAAAGGGCTCCTTAAGGGTCTGAAAATACGGTAGGTGGCATGGGACAGCCTTAATTGCCACTCTCCTGCTGCCAGATTTGTGGATCTATAGGGAGCTCTGAAGGCCAGAGAGCATGGCCCTGCACTTAAGATCAGAAGCACAGGGCCAAGGCAGTGTGGAGCCAGATCCAGCTGTGCAGGGCCCAATCTGGGTGCCAGGACCAGGCCCATGCCATTCACCCAACCCACAGGACCAAAAGTTTAAACACCACTTTCATAAGTCCACTCTCAACACCCCTCTGACTTCTTTCTTATCGACTTTCATACAAGTTATGGTTTCCTGTGATGTTAAAAAAAAAACCCCCCAAAACAAACAAAAACCCTATTCCATCTTACAATTCTATTCCTGCCCCCTGCCCTTCGATCACCAAGTCAATGGTCTCCTACTGTATTCTCCACTTTCTTTGCATTCTGTAAAACATGGTTCACATCCACTCAATCCAAAAACTGTTCCGATTGCAAAGCTACTCTCAGTAGCTCGTCTCTTTTTGAACAAACCTATTATTGAACTCATTTGTTCTGGTTTCTTCTGCTTTGGTAGCATCTGCAACTATATTTTTCTGGCTCTCTTATCTCTGACTATTCCTTCGGTATTCTTTTATGGACTTCGCCTTTTTCTCTCTTCCTCATGGTTTCACTTTTGCCCCTTCCATGATTTTATTTCTGAATACTCTTTCCTGCCATCCTCTCAATGCTGACAATTTTCAAAATCCATCTCTATTCCACACCAATGCCCTCCTGTATATTGCTGCTCCTGGATGTCTTGATATCGTTAACCCCTTCCCCTGATTTTTCCCCCATCATCAACATTTGCAATCTAGACAGCATTGTTACTTCATTCCTCCTCCCATCTTCCTCAAACAATTCTTGTAATTTTGGGAGCTACACAATATGCCCTTTCCTTTAACCTTACATCCAAGACTCTAAATCGTGGGCTAGTAGGGTTGTTCTTTCTTGACTGATGCAATCTTACTTGGCTTCTGAGACTCCCTTCTTCCCTCAGATGTACTCTCTCTCTCTCCCACCCTGACCCAAAAATTCCAGAAAGGCACCATCTCCCATTTTGGGTAACAAATAGACACACACTAACGCATTATCAATTCATGCATTTCCGCTTGAAATGGCTGAATTATTGCTTCACTATCAAGCCCAACAAGTTTATACACATACATAGCCCTACTTTAACATAAGCCTCACCCTGCCCTGATTGAAAGGAAGCAGCTAATTCAGAAGGCCACCCGTTCTCACGGGACTAATGTGATGTTGATCGCACATGACAGGCTGTCATACTTGATAACAAGTGATGTGGAAAATTTGAGGAAGAGAATTCCACTGAAGCCAACATACAAAAGAGCTGTTTAGATAACCAATGCTGCAAAGTCAATGGTTTCCATCTCGTAACACCCACAGCTTTGAAGCAGCTGATAATTCCAACAACACGCAACCGTTCAGTGATGCCTGAGCACAAAAAAACCTATGCTTTGCTTCAGTATCTTTAGAAGGGACACATAGGACAGAGATGAATGGACCTCAGGTTCTTGCAACTCCAGTCTTCTGACCCTCAAAATATGAAGAAATGCCCAGTTTTAAAATACAGGAAAGTTCTTAGGCCAGTCCCCTTTTTCCCATTTAAGTAACTTTTAAAGCTGTTGGCAAATGAGCAAAAGGAAAAAGCAACATCCTATGTTGATTTTAAATGGCATCCCTTGGCTGACCAGAATTGGCACTGACCAGCTCCTTAGGAAGTCAAACAACTATCTCTGGTTAGAAGACTAGGTCAGCCTAATGCAAAACCTTTGATGATGAATGGATCCTTCAGAACCCCTTCCAAGCCCCCAAATGCCACAACTTATTATAGCACTCCAATTCACAAAGTTAGTTTATTATCTGAAAGCTATAAAATTGTTCCCTGCTGCATAAGTATTTTCCTACTATAGAACTGTAGTGTTAAAGGTTTATTTTTCAGGTATGAGGTGGTAACATGGAAAACGGTGAAATTAAATAGAATCTTCCTTCCAAAAGACTGTTAAGCCAGTCTCATCATCAGTCCGACTGCTATATGATTGAGAAACCAACTGTCAGCCTTGCTTCCATACACTTTCTTTGTCTGACACTGACTTCACTGCCAACAAACTGAAGGTAATTTGAATAACTAAAAGTGGCATGTCTGATCACTTCTGCTGGTATATGGAGTGAAAACATTCCTTGACCTTAAATTATGGACTCCACTGCACCCAGGGAGCAGAGGGGAGGGGCCAGTCCTGTTGTGGAGCAGAGGGCCCCACCCAGCTCAGAGAGCATGCTGGGATGCTGGGGGTGTCTGGTTTAAACCAGAAAAGAGTCTGGGACAGACATGGTATAAACCGGTTTGACCCAAATCAGTTAAGTCCGATACTACATTCAACCAGGTTTATCTCAAACTGGTGTCAGCCATTTTCAAGCTGGTTTATGTGCACTGAACATCTGTTCTACTATAGGTTTAAACCCGTTTCTGATCACTTAAACTGGTTTATGTGTAATGTCTATCCCTAGTCGAAATGTCTATTTATGATTACATTACTGGCTAACATGAGAGGGTGACTTGTCTCAGATAAATCGGAAGGGCTTCTGATGGAAGGAGGAGCCAACATAGGAGGTAGTGCTGGGGAATGTGTTGGTTTTCCCTTTGGCCTAAAGGCATAGGGAGAATGTGAGGCTTTCTATGAAGCATTCTTGGAAGCAGGTCACGTTCCTACCCCTTGAGCAGCCAGCAGAGAAAAGCCTGGGCTGGTACAGGCAGACTTCCCTAATCAGAGGTTCTGCCACAACCCCCCTCAGCTCAGTTCTGTGGAAGGGAGGGCTGCTCTAGAGCCCCCCCCAGCTTCTAGCCTGAGTCACTGCAAGCATGTGGCTGCATTTCCTTAGTCCAGAGAGAATGTCTGTCCAGTTACAAACCGGTTCAGCCTAGCCAGGTTAGACTAACCTACAAAGATTGAATCAACTCAGGCTCAGGCTTTTTGAATGACTGTCCCTAGCCTTCTACACTAGATCTCAGAATTGCACTAGGGCACCCTAACACTTGTGGCTTAATACTGGTATGCATTGAGGCTTGTATGCACATAGAGGCCTACCGATGAGTTTCTCAACTTCTATTCTGAGAGACTATTGCACTGGGTAGCTTCTATACTGAATTGAACTACAACCTGTTGACAAACAAATTGCGATATTTATTTCTTCTCCAAAATACCAGCCAGCCATTCTGGAATTTATGAGATTCCCACTACAATGGGTGAAGTGTTTAAAATAGAAAATGCAGTGTGTATGTATGTGTGTATATATATATATATATATATATATCAGCCAATCAGAGTGCGAATACAGCATTACGGCCAACGGGCAGCAGAACGCCGCCATGATAGCAGGGACAAAGGGGCCGAGGGCAGCCAGGCCAGCATAGCTAGCTTGGCCCTCCCCCCCCACATGGAGGAGGCAGCAGCAGCATTGGGGGG
>NW_005841929.1:1113009-1113221 GCF_000455745.1 Alligator sinensis
GGGTGTGGGGACCCCCCTTAGCCACAAAGTGGCGGGGGCAACGGCGGGTGGGGGAGAAAGCCTGGCCCTGGGACTCTGTTCCCACCCTCCCCCAGCAGGCAGCGGCAGGCACAGAGGAGGGGGTCCTGGCCTCATTCCCCCTGATCCCTGAAGGCCGTGAAAAGGGACTGGAGCAAAGTTGGGGGGGGGGGGGGGGGAATGGCGAGCCTGCT
>NW_005841929.1:1113252-1124667 GCF_000455745.1 Alligator sinensis
CCCCCTGGCCCTGCAGGCAGAGAGCGACAGAGCAGACAGGAGAGCAGGAAGACCCAACCCTGGCCCTGAAGCCGGCGGGGGGGGAGCAGGGGTGGATGCAGGCCTCTGTCCCCACACCCCCGCCCCCATCATTCTTGATGGGCAATTGGCTAGTAAGCCATAATAGTAAAAAACTAGCATACCCAATAAGTGAATTAAGGTCAATAAAACCTGAATAGCTGCCGAAGTTTTGTTTGATTTCTGAGCATCATGTGAGATCTGAAATACATTATACAGATCTATCTGTTGCAGTGGTTTATACATCGCATTATATTTTATAAAGGGCAATCCAAGTAATCACTTTTGTTGTTAGGGCTCTTTCTAGGAGATTATCTAGAAAAGGAGAGATGAGATACTTCAGAACTACCCTTTGGATTATGAGGGAAAAGGAAAGACTGAAAAAACGAGGCTCTGTATTAAAAACGCAGCTTTGTAAAAACAAAATTAAGGATGCACATATATATGCCTTTACAAAGTCAGACAGTATTAGCATTAATGAAAGTTAATGAAAGTTACTGGACACTGGCAGCAGAAGTAGTCTTCAAAGTTTCCATATGAAGAAATAGGTTTGTACGAATGCATTCCAAGAGCTGACTTTCATTATCATGACTACCAGGAATCAATGGATCTATGAAAACCAAAAGAATATAGAACAAATACTGAAGACACTTTCTTTGTAGCCCACTGATTCTCAGTTTATTGTCAACATGAGATGAAGTTCTCCACTACCTACTGTAAATCAGGGTTTCAAAGATTTGGCACCTGGTGCTGCCCCCCTGGATCTGAGTTGACTCGCACGCTGTACACAGTATGGGTCTCAGATGGGCGAGGGGGTGCTAGATCCAGTTTGTGGGGACGGGGGTATACATCTTTACTATAAGAGCTTCCTTTTTTCAGGCTCTTTCCTGAGATTCCCTCAATCTGAAGCATAGCTCTGAAGTGTCTCATCTCTCCTTTTCTAGGTAATCCCTTAGAAAGAGCACAATCTGTGGCCCTGACCCAGCTCATGAATCCACTCTGCACAACTGATCTGGCCCAGGCCAAATAGGTTTGACATCCCTGCTCTAAAGCATTCCGTATTCAATTGTTTTCCAAGATTGTAAGAACTTGTCCAAATATTTTTAGATACAGATCTAAGATCAGTTGGGCCTGAAGTTATGCCAGGATATTTCTTGGAAGAAGAGATTGTGTAGTTCCAGCTAGATCTACTCCTCTAGCGCAGTGGTTCTCTAACTTTTTCACTTCAAGGCAACTCTGTATAATTTTTTTTTTGGAATGCATGGACACTCTGGCTGAGAACCACTGATCTAGAATTTAGTACATGCCAGGTAAGGATGGGCCAGAACTGGTCCTCACCCCATTGTGCCCTGCTTTTTCCACCAGTTACTCCCTTCCAGGCCCTAGTGCCTAGTTGCTATATGAGTGGGCAAGCGTTGCTCCTCCAGGGACTTGAATGTTGACAACTGAAGGCACGTGCACCTGCAGCCCATCACATTGGCCCCCACAAGCATGGGAGAAGGCAAGGGAAGGGATGGAAGATGAGCCAGGCTGAAAAGTGCAGCTCTGCAGCCCTATGGCCATGGGTCCATGCATACATGCAGCACAGCACACTGTTGGGTGCGCAGAGGCCAATGTGACAGCTGCCAAGAAGCAGGAACCAGCTGCAGATACTGCTTGTCTGTGAGATAATGGGGTACCTGGTAGGAGAGGGGAGGAGCAATTCCTTAACTCCTGGCATAGGGGCTGCACACTGCAACACCCTCAGAAGGCTCTCACACAGGGGTGGGCAAAATGGTCAATCCGGGCAGCAGCTGGACTCCATTTCACAGCAGCCCCTGCCTGCACGGCTCCCAGACTGTCTTCATGGAGAGCCCGAGAATCTGGGGGCATGACAGCATGAGGCCACAACAGCACAGGGCTGTAGAACCAGGGCTCTGCCCCAGCCCGGCCTGGTCCCATGCTGTCACAGCCCCATGATCCTGGCATCTCCAAGTATACATTTTTACTATAAGAGCTTCCTTTTTTCAGTCTCTTTCCTCTGATTCTCTCAATCTGAAGGGTCTCATTTCTCCTTTTCTAGGTAATCCCCTAGAAAGAACAGGGCATGCAGCCAGGTGGGGAGCTGCTCCGGGGCCAGGGTCGGGTTCTTGCAGCAATAACAGCACAGGACAGGGCCAGGGCAGAGCCGCGATCTGCTGCCCACATGCCCCTGTGATGAGCGGGGGTCCATGGGCAGGGATGTGTATGGACCAGATCACAGTTCTACCCTGGCCCTGCCCTGTGCTGTCACCACCTTAGGACCGTGGCCCCAAAGCGGCTCCCCACCTGGCCATGAGCCCTGCCTGTGCAACTCCTGGCCAGTCTCCATGGAGACCCTGGGAGCACAGGTCTGGGCCAGGCCACGCTGGGGCAGAGCCCCCAATTTTGCAGCCACACACAATCATGCCCCCATACTCCTGGGGTCTCCCTGGAGACCAGCCAGGAGCTGTGTGGGCAGGAGCTTGCTGTGGGCCCAATCTGGCCCTTGAGCTAGATTTTGCCCACCCTGCTCTAGCATCACCCCTACTGAAAATCAGTGCTGTAGAGGCCCTGGTGTCATGACAGTTTATGTCCTACAAAATCATTTCCAAGTATTTGGACAAGTGCAGTGGGTTCTTTTTACCGCAATCCTGAATAGTAGCTCTTTAATTGCCACAGCAGCACTCGGATGTTGAACAGGAAAGTGGCCTTTGGCACTAGTCTAAAGAATTTTTTGGCTACTGAGTCTGAAGCCAGGCATTTGACAGCCAACAAAAGCATACTAAAGAGGTATCAAAAACAAAAGATGCAGCAAGATCTCTCTCACGCAATGATCTGAGCCTTCTCTTTATGAGAAGGATTACCTCTGGGAATCATCTGTCCAAAATGCTTAATGTTGAGGTTGTAGAAGTTAAGGGTTTTTTTTCTTTTTCTTTTTTTTTTTTTTTTGGGGGGGGGGGGGGGGTCGAGGGGGAGTAAGGGGAAAGGAGGGTGGAAGGGCATATATTTGGATAAAATAATTTCAGCTTCTCCTAATAGTTTTATTACAGAGACAACAGCACATCAATTTTATGAAAGGCAGTCTTGCTTTCCTTCAGAGTAGTAGCTCTGGATTGTCCGAGTCATTGAACACCTTAATTAAGGGGTGGGCAATTATTTCAGGTGGAGGGCCACTTACCAAGTTTTGGCAAGCTGTCGAGGGCCGCATGGGTAGCTCTGCCCCTTGACATGTGCTCCACCCCCTGGTTGCCATCTTGGGGCTAGAAGTCCCACCCCTTAAACTCTGACCTTTGCCACTAGAAGTCCCTCCTCTTGCCCCTACAAGTATTCCTTTGGGGAAGATGGTTTGCCATCTTAGGGGGGGGAAAAAATTATATACTAAAAATCAAACACCCATAATAATATATTTTAATTTAATTTAAAAAATATATTTTTGATTTGATTTGTGTGTGTTTGTGCTGTATATGTAGAAGTGGTTGCATAAAATCTCAAAATGCAGTCTTACCTGTAGATTGTGTGGGGTGTGCATGGGTGTCAGGGGGTATGGGGTGGGTGTGGGGGTTTGTGGGGATGCGTGTGCACGGAGTGGGCTCTGGCAGCCTGCCCAGCAGCAGGGTGGAGGGGGTGCTTTTCTCCTGCGCTCAGCTGCAGTTTGTTCGTCACTGCTGCTGCCAGCCTGAACCACGTGGCAGCTCTAGGCTCGCCCGATGGGCTGAGCAGCAGCGGCGGCAGGGCACGAACTGCTGCTGGGGTGGGGAAAAAGTGGCCCCTCCCCTACTGCCGCCAGTGCTCCCTGCAGCAGCCACTTGGAGCCCACGCAGGGCTGCCTGTGCCCACTCTGTTGCCATCACTGCCCCATGGGTGGTGGGCACACAGCAGAGAGGCAGGACAGCTCTGTGCAGGCTCTGGGTGGTTGCCACAGGGAGCACTGGCAGCAGGAAGGGGAGGGGCCGCTTTTACCCCATGCTGAGCAGCAGCTTGTTCCCCACCTGCCGCCACTGCTCATCCTGGATGGGTGAGTGCAGGGCACGTGGGGACAGGGCTGCTTGCAATTGTCCCCACCTGTGCCATGGGGCTGGAGCAGGTGAGGCTGGGAGTAAGCACACACACAGCAACAAATGGCAGCCAGGTGGGAGCGCAGGACCCACACCAGTGGGGCCTAGAGCGGGTGGCAGGAGCACAGGGTTCAAGCTGGCTGGGGCTCCATGGAGCCAGGCCAGCTCCCCTCTCTCCCTGCTGGTGCAGTACAGCCTGGCTCCACAGACCCCTGGCCAGCAAGCGCTCTATGCTTCTACCATTCCACTCTGGGCCCTGATCAGTGCTGGCCCCGGGACACTGGTGTAGGCCGCATGCTCCCGCATACCCGCTCCCTTCCACTCCCCTCACCCCCGACACCACTTTTCCAACTTGCCTGCCCACTCCACACCCCCTTCTTACCTGAATTCCCCACTGGGGCAGAGAGGCGCAAACAGCCCCATGGTCCCAGGCCAGAAGCCCTGGGCTTCTGGCTGGGGGGTGGGGCTAGGCAGGCCCTGCTATTGCAGGAGACTGCCATGGCTTCCCCTGGGTCCTACTGCCCCTGGCTGCTGTCATCTTTGACAGGCAGCTGGTGGCAGGAACATATTAATTTTCTAAATTTTTTAGGGGTCCCACGGGCCAGATAGAATGGCCTGTCAGGCCAGATCCAGCCCATGGGCCATATTTTGCCCACCCCTGCCTTAATTCAATTGGGGTACTTTAACTTCTTGGGGCACTGCTCTAGAATATCAGGCAGGCTCTCAATATAATCTTGGGACATAGAAATAAGTGAAAAAGCAGCTACTCATTGGCAATTAGAGTTCTTGAAGTGATTTTCAGTACAGATCCAACTGGATTATATTTGTGCACCACTCCAAATCCCAGAATTCTCACAAAAGTTTGACCATTAGACACTACACAGATTTGATCTCTAGTTATAGAGCCCTCACCTCCTTATAATGCCTGTCCTAGAATAGGAAACGCTTTCCCTCAATGTCCAGCCATGGCACTAAACCTTATGCGTCAATACTATGCAGGATTCATTGTACCTACATGCATTAAGAGGAGGATGGATTCAAAGATTACAGCATTTCCTTCTCTTCCCTCATCTCTCTCTGAACAAAAGCAACAGTTTTCAGTGCAGTGTGAAGCTAGCCTCAGTTTTCTGAAACTTTCAAACACCTTGAGACCAAACTAACTTGTCCTGGGAATGAAGTCCCAAAGAAGAATACAGAACCAGTGCCAAGCCCAACCTGGGACATTAGAGAGCCTCTTCCAACAACAAAAGGGAATCAATACTCATTTGTCAAAGGCTCACAGTAAAAAACTGCAGTCAGATGGAGCTTAGGGAAAATGCCCCTCAGCGAAGTAATTTAAGAAGGTTTAAGTAGAGCCTATGGAATCAAAGTTACTTAAACTTTATAAAACTTATTTTAGGAGAAATTACTAAAAGCTAACAACTCTAATATGCAAAAAATATCAAAATAGCTCCTAGCTGGGGGAAACAAAACAAGAAAGTGGACCAGGGAAGGAGAAAAAAAAAGGAGTTTTGAACTGCTGCTTTGTCAGCTGGAAGGAACTAAAGGCATGTGGGAACTATGGCTTTTTATATAAGCTTGCCTAAGGGTTTGTGTGCAAATGGATTTAATTCAGGAACAGCCCCATATGTAGACAAGTTTTAAGATGTCCAATAGCCATAAATAACAACATTTACTTTATTGCCAAAAGCCAATCTACTTGACAACCTATTTGAAAGGGAAACAAAAACTAAATAAAGCATTACTGAACCAAAGAACAACTTTAAAGATTAAGTCCAAAGCCACAGAAACATTCAACGTTGTTTCTTGGGTTATTTTGTTATTCATAACAAGGATAATACTAAAAACACATGCCACTATATTACAAAACTCGTTCGCCAATAAAATTATAAATAGGATTTAATGCATAAGATTTTATTCTATACGAAGGAATGATCATGTAGCCATGAAGTTAAGTATGGTCTAAATGCTAAGGTCTAGAAACTTGCTATAGGTACAAATACTTTCAGGCAATCAATAGCATTTCTTGAATACTAGGGGAAAAAAACCAAGAAAAACAAAAAAACAAAAATCTAACATTTGAGGTGGTGTCCACATCTCTTAGCAGCTGGACCTGGAGTCCCATTATTTTTTTCTTTTAAGATATGGACTAATACATTTGTAGAAACCTGTTTTTAGTTGCTGTGCTACAAAACATGCTTACAAAATTCTAAAAATTAAATTAATTTTCAATTGTTGTCAATACTTAAAGTTCAAGGTAGATACACCAAGGTGCAATTTCCAGTTTTTCTGCATCATACATAGCATGACCTAAAACTGTTGTCTTCTTCTAGCAGACACGTTACTCATTCAAAACGATTATTACAGCATCTTAATGTTTTTCACTAAGTCATATACATGGTTTCCTGGTTCAGACAATTGTGCCAGGACATCTTGTCTGCTGTTGTGGACCACAGCTTGGATGCGTCTGAAAATTAACTTGCAAAATCATTTTGCTTCCCTAGAATGTGAGGCTAAAGCTGATATGCCATTTCTGCTTTAGCTGGCTATGGAGCAAGACAGAGCAACAACATCCACACTGATCAGTCAGCAATCTATAAAAATATACAAATGACTACACTACATAAAACTGAAAAGCATGCTCAATCATGAGATAATAGAACACCTAAATGTTCACAGCATTAAATGTTTTCCTTGAAAGATCCATCAACACTTCAAGCAAGTTTAGTTGCTTATACCAAGATAAAACATTAATGTACAAGATCAGAATCCTTTCATTCTTCAACACATTGGTATTCAACTGTAAAGTGCTGATGAAAAAAAGAGATGTAGATTATTACAAAAATCAGTTTTTGATGTTGTACTATCACATATTTTGTGACAAAATATTGCAGTAATGTCCAATGACTACCTCAAGAGTGGTTCCAAAGAAGATGGAGCTAGACCAGGGACGGGCAATTATTTGGGCACACAGGACACACAGCAGTTCTGGAGAGCTGTTGCAGGCCGGTCAGGACACCTCCCCTCCTGCAACAGCCTATAGCCTGCCTGCCCTGGCAGCTCCTCCCTGCCACCACTACCAGTGCCCAGCAGCTGATGAGCAGAGTCCTAGCCCCAACCCCAGCCTGCCCTGCACCCGCTCCCGACTCACCCTGGCTGGAGCGGACCAGCTCCAGACCAGCTGGAACCCATGCGCACAGTCCCGACCCCAGCATGCCCTAGGCCGGCTCTGGACTGCCTGTCTATGCTGAGCAGTGATTGCAGCCAGGCAGAAGCTGCTGCTAGGCGTGGGGGAAAAGCAACCACTTCCCCCTCACTGTCAGGCCCTTCTTGCTACAGCAACCTTGAACAGGCATCTGAGCTGCCCTGCTGCTCCTCTCTACTGCCACCACTGCCCCACTAGGTGATCCAGAGGTGATGGAGACAGCAGTGCAGAGGAGCTGCAGGGCAGCCTGGGCACAGGCTGCAGAAGCAAGGGGGAGGCAGCTACTTTTCCCCCACTCCCAGCAGCAGCTTCTGCCTGGCTGCTGCTCAGCACAGGTGTAGGTGTGGGACAGGCCAGAATTACAGCTGTGTATGCAGGCCCCTACCAGTACCAGGGAGGGGGAAGCAAAGCATCTTGGGATACTGAAGGACTGTGCTGTAGCTTCTCTCAGAAGAGAATGTGTACATTTGCTCTCCCAGGAAAAACTCTCCCAGGAACAACTTGGTTGTTCCCAGGGTTGATTTTTCTCCTGGAGCAGTCATTTTTGCTCTGGGAGAAAAATCCTGAAAAATCTGTGTACTTGTGGTTTCCCCTGGGATAGCAGCCATTCTCCCAGGAGAAACTGAATGTCCATATGTGATCTCTGTGATATGACATTAGTGATATATTCCATTCCTGCAAAGTGAAGGTACATACTCTTATCTGGGGAGGGATTCCAAGCAACTGATTCCTATTTTCACTTTTACTAACTCTCAAACCACAATTTTACTATCAGAACTTTATGGTCTTATACAGGGACGGGAAATTATTTTGGGGAGAGCTTACCCAGTTTTGGCAAGCTGTCAAGGGCCACATGGGTAGCTCCGACCATTGACAGGTGCCCCGCCCCCTAGTCACTATCTTGGGACCAATGTCCCAGGGCCAGCACCAGTGGGGCCCAAAACGGGGCACAGGCTGGCAGGGGTCTGTGGAGCCGGGCTGGGCTGCACCAGCAGGGGGGGGGGGGAGCTGGCCTGGCTCCATAGAGCCCCTGCTGGCCAGGCCCCTGTACTCCTGCCACCCTGCTCTGGGCCCATCTGGTGCTGGCCCCGGGACACACTGGTGCGGGCCCCGTGCTCCTGCTGGCTCCCTGCCCACTCACTCCCAGTGCCCCCTAGCTGCATGGTACAGGCAGGGAGCAGCGTGCAGCCCTGACCCCTGCTCGCCAGCAGGGAAGAAGCTGGTGCTAAGCACAGGGAAAAATGGCCCTTCCTCCGCCCCATGGCTGGTGCTCCCTGCTGCAGCTACTCGCAACCTGCGCGGGGCTGTCCTGAGCAGGCACAGGCAGCACCACGTGGGCTGCAAGCGGATGCAGTGTGAGGCGCTGCACACGGGGCCAGTTTTCCCCATGCTCAGCACCAGCTTGCAACCCACCCCCGCTGACAGCCTGGCCCCCATGCCGGCTCCAGCCTCACCTGTCAGGGATGCGCTGCAGCGGGAACCGCCACTTGGCACTGAGGAAAGCAGTCCCCCCGCTTGCCACGCCGGATAGTGTTTACTGCTGTTGCCCACCCGGAGCTCGTGTGCTGGGCAGCCTAGAGGTGGAGGTGGCAAACACTGCCTGGCGCTAGTATGCAGAGGGGTCGCTTTCCTCTACGCTGAGCAGCTGCTCCTGCTGTGGCGCAGCCCCAATGAGCGAGCCCAGAGCTTGCGCAGGACCCAGGATGGCAGCAGGGGCACGTTGAAGCTGGTGCTGAACACAGGGAAAAGTGACCCCTCGCCCACCCTGTGGCCATCACCCCATGCTGCAGCTCCTTGCAGCCCGTGTGGGGGCTGCCTGTGCCTCCTCAGGACAGCCCCGCGCGGGCTGCGAGTGGCTGCAGCAGGGAGCGCCAGCCATGGGATGGGGGAAGGGCCGCTTTTCCCCCCACAGCTTTTCCCCGGGGTCCTCCCTTGCCCTTTCCCCACCCACCCCCCTTACCTGAGTTTCCGGCACAATGCAGCCACATGGTCCCAGGCCAGAAGCCCCTGGCTGCGGCCTCCAGCTGGGAGGGCGGAGCCAGGCGGGCCCTGTTGTTGCAGGAGCCCACCAGGGCTTCCCCTGGGTCGTACTGCCCCTGGCTCCTGTCATTTTTGATGGAAACCAAGGGCAGATAAATATTATTTTTCTAAAGTTTTTTAGGGGCCCCACAGGCTGGATACAATGGCCTTGTGGGCCACATTTTGCCCACCCCTGCTCTTATATCATGTTCACTACTATACTACCCGAGCATCTTCAGAAATGGACTATGCAAAATGGCTAATGTCCATGATATATGGCTTGTTCTTTCACCCTCTCCCCAAGAGAGAAGCACGTATAGTGGAGTTTTTTGGTTTAGCAGGAGTTCTGGGGGTGGTCTGAATATGTTTTTTGCTAGAAAATGCAAGTTTGAAGAAGTGGCCCTACATCAGTAACAAAAGATGGCAATGTTTGTGAATTCCTAAGGGAGCTCATTTCAGTCTCAAACTGGCCCCCTGATTCCCGTGTAAAGAACTGCATCACACTAGAGGAATAAAGCTGTCAGCCACAGTCCTTATCCTGGAGTTTTCATCTATCTCTTACAAATCTTGAGCCCAGGCCATGACATACTTTAAAGATGAGAACCAAAATCCTTAACCGTATTCAAAATTCTTTGAGAGTCTGAAATAAGCGGAGGACATGTATGATACCCCCCTGGTTGCTTATACTATTCAGGAGATATGGGACAGCATGGTCACCCACACCTTCCACTTCCTGACCTGCCCGGACCTGACGGTAAGTATCATCGCCGCCAGCACCCTCCAGAAGGCCACCCACAAGAGGATTACAAGGCAACCTACCAGGCATGACTTGGCCACCTTCCTCAGCGGTTCACTGGAGTTCAGCAGAGACGGCAAGGACTTTGACTCACTATGGAGCTGAGCCCACAATGCCATGCGCCGCCTCGGGAAGCGTATTGGCTGTGCCTGGACTTGGACCCAGAAGCTGGGAGTCTCCCTGCAACCAGCCCTGCATGCTGACCGTGTCACCATGATGCTCCGCATAAGGACCTTCCTGGAGAGGTTCCTGAAGGACGCCGTCTGCAACAAGTACACCAGCGACCTGAGGGCCAAACTCGACCAGGGCAAGGTCTTTGACGTTACTCTGAAGTAGGACTTGAGGAACCACTTCAAACCCAGTGGGAGCTTCACGCGCTTCACTGACTGGCGCTTCCTCCACCGCACCCGCCGCAACTGCCTGCCTCCGAATGGGGCCGTTCGCTTTGGCCACCAGGACAAGAAATGCCGACAGTGCAGCTACGCAGCAAAAACCCTCCCCCACATGCTGTGCAGCTGCAGGCCTCACACTAGAGCCTGGCAGCTCCGCCACAACACCATCCAGCACCACCTGGTAAGGGCCATCCAGGCTGCAGCAGGGGAGATCTCTGTGAACCGCACCTTCCCAGGCTGCAAGAGCCAGATGCACCCCAGCACTGTCATTACAAATGAAGAGGCCAAGATCTTGATCATGGACATCATCATCCCCTTCAAGAACCAGCGCCAAGCCCTGACTGACGGCCGGGCTCGCAAGTGGGAGAAGTACGCCCTGCTGGCCAACAGTTTGAGGGGCCGCGGCCACGACGGTATGGTTGATGCGCTCATCGTGGGAACACTCAGCACCTGGGACCCAAACAAGAGCGTCCTGCGTGCCTGCCGTGTCTCCCGCCACTACGCCAAGTTGATGCGCTGCCTCATGGTGTTCACCATAAGATGTCGAGTGGTTCACCATAAGACATCGAGTGGATAAGGTAACTAGTAGGGTGAAAGTACTAGACTTTAGGAAAGCTGATTTAAATGAACTCAGGCGATTAGTCAAGGACGCACTGCAGAGTAGGAGTTTTGAAACGATGGGAGCCGAAGAAGGGTGGCTGTGCCTTAAGGAAACGATCTCGCTGGGGTTGAAGAGAGGCAGCAGCAAGGCGCCAGACTTCCATGTGTAGACCCTGAGATGGTGCAGAGTCACTTGGAAGAACTGGATGCCTTTAAGTCGGCAGGCCCAAATGAGCTCCATCCGAGGGTGCTGAAGGCACTGGCCGACATCACTGCAGAGCCACTGGCGGG
>NW_005841929.1:1134960-1136928 GCF_000455745.1 Alligator sinensis
GATACTCTTTAATGTCTTCATCAGCGACTTGGACGAGGGAGTGAAATGTACTCTGTCCAAGTTTGCAGATGACACAAAGCTATGGGGAGAAGCGGACACGCCGGAGGGCAGGGAACAGCTGCAAGCAGACCTGGACAGGTTAGACAAGTGGGCAGAAAACAACAGAATGAAATTCAAGAAGGAGAAATGCAAAGTGCTGCACCTAGGGAAGAAAAATGTCCAGCACACCTACAGCCTAGGGAATGACCTGCTGGGTGGCACGGAAGTGGAAAGGGACCTTGGAGTCCTAGTGGACTCCCAAGATGAACATGAGTCGGCAGCATGACGAAGCCATCAGAAAAGCCTTTGTACCTAGCGTGGGAGACATATTGGGTGTGGGTCTAGATTATTGCCTTGGGGTCCCCTTGGTTCAGCTGACTAAGGGAGACCACTACTTGTGCTTCCAACTGAGGGAAGCACCCCCAAGTGCTTGAAGTGAGTCAAGTACCCTTGAGGGCTACTAGGCCTGTGTTACCCAGGGGATGCAGAACCAGAATCAAGCCCAGCCCTGGGTGGTGGCAGTTTTTAACCCAGGGTAGCGGGTGTGCTCCAGGAAGGGGTCAGCCAGACATAAGGTGCCCACAGGGAGGCACTCAGAGCCTGGAAGGTGGTCAGGTGCAGTGAGGTGGATGGCTCAACGCAGGAGCCCCCCCTACTGGCCTGCCACAGAGCACATCACGGACCACGGCCAATACACCAACCCCGCCAGACTGACCGCCACTGCACTGGACCCAGAGTGGACTGCCTGAACCCCCCCACTCCAACCAAATAGGACTCCCACGATGAGACTCTATATGGACTGAAAAACTTTCTTCAACCTACTCCCTCCACCACTGCGGAACATTGTATGGGTTTGTGTGCATCTATCTTCTTTCTCTCTCAGCATCATGAACCCCCTCCCTCCGCCCCCAGGCTTAGTTGGCTAACGCTGTATTTTCTGTAACCTAGTTGAATTCCCCTCTTCACCCCCATCCCTCTTATGTTAGTTAGTCCCTCGCTCAGGCACTCTGTATTTCCCTACTGGCTTTGTCATCTTTTTGGTTCATAACTGTTAACATCTACTAATAAATTTCCTAATGACTAGGGCAGGGGTGGGCAATTATTTGGCCCATAGGGCCACTTAGGGAATTTTGGTGAGCTGTCACAGGCTGGGTCAGCACCTCTCACCCCGTCACACTGGGTCAGCACCCTCTCCCCTTCCCCAGCCCACAACAGCTGCCCAAAACCCATTAAGTGACTCTGCCCCATGCTCAGTTGGGCAGATGGGATGACACTGCAGGTGGGAAGGGAGCAGCATCTGGAAGCGGAATCAGAATCGCTGGGTGATGACAGTGCTGGGCTGGGGCCCAGGCCAGAGCCATGATTCGCCCCTGCACACCCCTGCAACAGGTGCCAGTTCCATCAGCACGAGCATGCAGGGAGCAGATTGCAGCTCTGCCCTGGGCTCCAGCCCCATGCTGTCACTGCCCAGCGATCCCAGCATCTCCATGGAGACTGGCCAGGGTGAGCAACCTACTGGAGGGAATAAGGCCACGAGCAGGTGGGGAGCAGTGTCCAGGTGTGAGATGGGCAGGCAGGGCTCAGATCAGGATTGTGGGGCCATGACAGCATGGGGCTGTGGCAGAAGGCCAGCTGTTTCTCCCCAAAAACTCTGCTCTGTGACAATTTGGTTAGGATGGGCACAGCAACTCCTTACCCTATCTCTTTAGGTAACCTAAGCTGGATACATTCCTGAGGGAGGGGGGGAAAACCTGCTCCCTCTGCCTACATGACTGGCATCACATACCTGGGTGAGGGGCTTGGGCACCCTGCGGGGGCTAGGAACTGCCAGTCTGCCCAGCAACTAGTGATACATTTCAAATTGGTTGGCTGACAGCCAACAGGTGCTGGCCTCCATTGGACCAGGTAAATGAGGTCATAAGGGCTATA
>NW_005841929.1:1137042-1150849 GCF_000455745.1 Alligator sinensis
CAGAGGGAATCTCCACCTGCCTCTGGATGATACTTGTGAGTAAGCTACCTGAGATCTAACTAGATATATAGCTTGCAGTAACTCGGATGCATGATCAAAGGCTACCCCAGCCACCCTGTTTCCTCTATGGGATTTCTCTGATACTACTCAACTCTATACCCTATTCCAACCCTGCTCCTTGTAACCAATCAAGTTCTCCTTTGTACCTAGCATGGGAGCCTTATTGGGAGTGGGTCTAGATTATGCCTTGGGGTCCCCTTGTTTCGGCTGTCTAAGGGAGACCACGATTTGTGCTTCCGACTGAGGGAAGCACCCCAAGTTCTTGAAGTGAGTCCAAGTACCCTCGAGGGCTACTAGGTCTGCGTTTCCCAGGGGGCGCAGAGCCAGAATCAAGCCCATCCCTGGGTTGTGGCAGCTCTATCCCCAGACTAGCAGGTGTGCTCCAGGAAGGAAGTCAGCCAGATGTGAGGCGCCCCCAGGGAGGTACTCGGAGCCTGGAAGGTGGTCAGGCACAGTGAGGTGGGTGGCTCAACGCAGGAGCACTCCCTACTGGCCCGCCACAGGGGCCAGTGGCCTGGGGGAGAGCTGCAATCTTCTCCCTGCATGCCCCTGCCTACAGAACCAGCACCCGTTGCAGGAACGTGTGGGCAATGGATCATGGCTCTGCCCCAGGCACCAGCCCCACGCTACCATAGCCCATGATCCTGATCATACCCCTGGCTCCACTCACCTGTCCCATTCCTGGATGCCGCTCTCTGCCTGCAGCTTGATCCCATCTGTCTGGCTGTGCGCCCTGGCCAGTGGATGCAGGGCAGATGGGCCAGGGTGCCTGGGCAGCAGGGATGGGTCCAGCAGTTGCAGTAGGGACTGGCAGTGGCATTTGTAAGGAGCTGTCACTGCAGGACTGCTGGGAGGTACAGCCACCATATCACCCCAGCCCCGCTGAGTGCCTGGGGTGGTGGGACTGGCCACATGTGCCACAGCCTGCGTGGGGCCAAGGAACCTAATGCAGGCTGGACAAAAATCCCTTGGCAGGTTGGATCTGGCCTGTGGGCCGTATTTTGCCCATCCCTGGACTAGGGTGATCATACACACCAGTTTGTCTGGCAAGTCCCAGATTTGGTGGGCTGTTCCGGTGTCCTGACCAGTTGGTGAAAATCGAATCAAAAGTCTTGGAATCACAGGGGCCTCAGACACAGTCCAGCAGAGAGGCAGAGCAGCATGATACACCAGGCAAGCAGGCACACAAGCACTGCTGCAGCTGTGTGGGAGCAAGGCAGGGGGACTGGAACGGTGCTCAGCTCAGCCCAGGCTCCAGCCACTGCTCAGGAGAAGCCAGGCTGGGCACGTGTGGGTGGGGTGGCACCTGCTCCAACACTGTCTGGCTGCCCACCAGGCACACAATGCCATTCCACCTCCCCACTGAACTGTGCCCTGCATGCCCTGCCTCTGCCTCAAGCACTGACTTGTGTGGGGGCAAGGGGGAGCAGTGTCCCAGATTTCCTTAAACCTAATATGGTCACCCTATAAATGACTGAAGGCTTCATGCCTGGGAATAGTTGCCCAAGAATTGCCAGAGATGTAAATGAGCGAGGTCATGTACTTGTCTGCCAAGATGCGACAGCCTCGTAACTAGCCAGAGATTATAACAGCAGGCAAAAGGTAATGTTTTCAGTATGAAAGCTTAGTGTCAACAAGTTCAAGAGTACCCCTAAAATCAGACTGAATTGACTGATTCACCAAAAGAGACTGAACAATGATTGCAAACTCTTAAAACTGCTTTCCCCTGCCCATCAGCGTTGCCTTCAATTTGCTCAGATTCAGTTTATACTAACTGTTCCTTATCCACGTACTGCTTTTGTACAAGCACTTGACAATCTTTGCTGAAGAACAGGTAAAACCATGTGCCATCTGCTTATTGCTTACGTCTGTGCTTTTTGACTAGTTTACCACTCTGCCCAATGTTATATGACAGACCTACATTGACATGAACTGCAGCTGCAAGGTAATACAACAGTTATACACACCTGTAAGCTCAAGTCCCACAACTCAGAAACATGTACCAAAGGCAAATGAGTATGGAATAAATTCAGAAAAGTTTCAGGGAGATAGATTACATAACATATTTCAAGATAAATTAAAAACTACAGAAAACATAGAAAGCAGAGACAAAGACATTAAGAGCAAGATAGGAAACATAAGGCAAAGCAAAGTTGTGCAAAGGCATAAAAGTGAAGGTACATAGTGAAAAAGAGTAAAGAATATGGGTACACCAATAAAGATTTTTTGGCCAATACCAATAGCCGATGATTAAGCAACCATATCAGCCAATCCAATAACTAATATTTAGTAATACTGCAAGGCATTTTAAAAATACTGATATAAATTAACTGTGTTTCTTTTGCACTTAACACACACATATACACACATGCTTGCCTCCTGCCTGCTCCAGCTCCAATGAGGAAGGCGATGACAGCTTTATTTCCACATATTGCCCCCTTGCCCACAGCTCCTACCCGCAGCCCCGCTCAGCCGGTGTTGCCATCCTGGGCGGACAGGGTGGACCCTTGAGCAGACAATGGTGCTGGGCACATTTGGAGACCCAGAGCACGCCACTGCCTCAGTGCTGGCAGACCCCACACAGCCAAGCTCCCACAGTCACCAGGGAGAAGCCGCTTTTGCAAAGACACCCGGTACGTGGCAGAGCAGAATGTCCCTCACCAGGCACCTTACCCTGCCCACACGCAGCCTGTCTCTGCCGCAGCCCTGGTATTCAGGCCCTTGCACACAGCGTTGCCATTGCAGCAGCAGCAGCTGTTAATGGTCCCTTTGTTGCTGAGTACTGCGCCCTGTGACGGCTCCCCAGCACTCCCTCCCCCTGCTCACTGTGACCTGTATTCTGCCATGGGCTCAGGATGGCAGTGGAGCATGGGGACTGGATTATCCTCGCCAGAGTGCTCCAAGTACACGGCGGTAATCAATCGGCTACAACAACGAAAAAAAGCCGATAATATTAATTCTCCTTTTATCGGTGCCGATCTGATAGTCAACCAATATATCAGTGCAACCCTAGTAAAGAATAAAAAATTTAAACAGTAAGAGACTGAAGGTTATCAAAAGGATTCAAAACAAGCTGAATGTAAAGTGACACTAGCCAAGCAAAAAGAGCGGAAGTTAAGTGGGAATAGTATTTTGACATTTAGGGAGGTAGTGGAGGTGTGGGGATGAAAATGGGAGACATCAGAAAGTCTGACAAAGATGATCTGTATGTGGAATTTTTTTAAAGAGGTGAGCTTAAAGCAATAAGAATGGGAAAAAAAAGAATTTTCTTTTAAGTGT
Organism: Alligator sinensis; assembly: GCF_000455745.1. Taxonomy (NCBI): domain Eukaryota; kingdom Metazoa; phylum Chordata; order Crocodylia; family Alligatoridae; genus Alligator; species Alligator sinensis. The sequence goes on from NW_005841929.1 coordinate 1,140,382, forward strand.
TACTATCCTAGAATAAATAAACAGAATGTTTGAGACCACATCCTTCTGTAATATAAATTAACATCTCTTATGCTATCTAGCAAACTTGATACCTAGCAATCTTTACTCAGGAGTTCAAAAGTCCCATTAATCATATACAAAAATATTACCAGCACTTTCCTCAGGGCAACTGAAATACTATCATACTTAACTAAAATTCTTCTTACATAATTCTCTATTTCCTCCCAAAGGATTTTTTTTATATTTAAATATTGAAAAACATGTTTCAGAAAGAGACTAAAAACTAAACATTTCCATTTCAATCTTACATTTTAGCATACACAGCTGTCTTTCTTTCATTAAATGGTTTGTTCTTAACCAATATGTCTTCAGTCAAAGGTGTGGTGTGGTAGTTGTGATGGTCCAGAAATTATGCGAGTGGCAAGGATTTTTTTTTTTGGCCCTAAAATGTATGATTTCTCTCACATCTTTAACCAAACAATCAGCTTATTCCACACATTAGGAAATAAGAGGTCATCCCTCTGATAGCCAAGTAACATGCACTTTCCCACAAAACATAAGCTTCTTGGTGCTGAAGTGCTTACCCCTTCACAGGCCAGGAAAAATATTTACAATGGAAATTATATTGACAGAGAACAAATGGGTTCTTAGTTTATTAAAGATACAAAAGTTAAGATTATACAGATTGAAAAGTATGAATTTGAGCATCTCTGACATATAAACAATTTGTGGTAATGTTTTCTGACGCTGCTTCTCTCTTGATTTCTCTATTTTTGCAAGGCCTAATAGACACACTCTGGAATCATGATTACATATGCATGATTCCATATGTAAAGCTGTTTTCTTATCTGGAAAAGCAGCACTCCTGGAGACACTATGCATGCTATGCAGCAGCCAAGATAGCTGCCTTCTGATCAGCAAACTGAAGGGGCACAGGCTTGTGTTAACCCGCTCACAGCTGTAGCTATTGGCTGAGCATTGTAGCTTGTACTTGAAGCAGCGAGTGAGTTGTTGGTAGTATCTTGATGAGGCTTGTGATCAGAAACAGCACTTTATTTACAAGAACTTCTATAAAGAACTACTTACAATAAAGTAGCAGTCTTGCTACTGCCCTTTGCAAGAGTATGGGGCCTAACCTTACATGACAGAAGTTCTCCTAGAAACAGTGTCCCAGTAGTGTGACACTGCAGAAAACAATCTGCCACACCAAGAATTTCCTGATGTCACACTTTCTGAACACTCTACATTTCCAGGACATACTCTATACCACACAGTCAGCCACAACACTGGAATAATCTTTCTTGCTACATTCTGCCTTCCAAAATCGAGGTGCATGCTTTATTTGCAGGGTGAGGGGATGTTGTATGAAAGAAAATGTTTGTCTGGTACTTGCTATGGAAGAATAAGAGATGTTTCATCCTGGAAGTTACTATATATAATTACATTACAAGCTAATGAAGGAAAAGCAGCAGCTTTTCAAATAGGATATATTTTTCCCCATAGCTTCTGTCTCCCTAGAGTTTGGGTTAACAATTAACCTTCATGGAAGAGTTGTTTTAAAAAGGATGTGAATAGAGAGAGGTTAAGTAGCTAGTGCACAAGTAAAAGACTGCTGCAAATACCAGTACAAGAGATAAATAAGCCTAGCATTAACTCCTGAGCCCCACACTAACGAGGCTACTTACCATAAAATACAAAATAAACTTTAAAACATTTTAGTTCTTCAGCAGTAACAGTGGAAACAATAATGTAGACAAGGAACAAGCACTGGAACCATGGTGTTGTCTAAAACCACTGCAGGAACTTAGGTACAGCGATAAAAATCACTTGACCCCCTACTTACACCATCAATATTTGTAAAGTGACAATGGAGAGTTGCCTAAAAAGTGCTACTGCAAACAGCCCTTTCTGACAGCTCTCAACAAGGATAACAGATATCGATGATAGTCCAAGAAGTTGCAAAATTATTTTTGTCCTTTGCCAGCTCTTCATTTTATTTTAGGAATGCCCACATGAATAAAATACACAATTCTAAATGTCTTCTTTACATTTACAGATACAACAATAAGAAGAGCTTGCAGGGCTTAAACTAATCGATAAAGCAGCCTCAGATATAAATACAGTACATTACCTTGAACTGAGGGAGGATGTTGCTCTTGTGGCTTCTCCTGTGACAACAGCCCCAGGTAGCTGAGAACAACATACTCTGTTTCATAGTGAAATCCTACAGGCACAGCAGCAGAGGACGCCATGGAATTGGCTTGTAATGCTCTACACAGTTAAGGGGCGCGTAGTTTTTCCTCTGGTTAGCAGGTGAATACTGAAAGGAAAAAAAGTAATTTTTGTAAGGAAGAGGGAAGAAGGCCATGCATTATCTTACAATAAGAGAAAATCATGACACTGGATTCTGCTTAAAAACATCAACACAATGTTCTATCTCAGGGCTGTCCAACTTTTAAGCAGCTGGAGGCTGCATCCCATGAGGGCTACACCCGCAGGGGCCACACACTGCACGGCCTTCAATAGCTCAAACTGCAGACCACTTGGACAACACACCCCCTCACTGCTGCACCCCATCCAGGGGCAGCCCCGCCACCATATACAGGCTTCTCCAGCATCACCCCGCCCCATGGTGCAGCTGAGGAAGCAGAAGCTTCCCGGAGATCCTGGCTGTTGCAGCAGCCAGAGCACTACAGGGTACAGCAATTGCATAGTAGACTAAGGACCACAGGCACAGTGGGCTGCATATAGCCTGCCAGCTGGACAGCCCTATTTTATCTGAATAACGTATGGAGAATGTATACACTGGCATTCAGTATAAGATGACTTTTTTTTTCCTTTACTTTTCATACCATCTGAATACACGTGTCTGGGATAAGAGATACCTTGATCTCTCTTACAAACAAAAGTTTCTCCAGGTAGAGATATGCAAAGGGGACACAGTCAACTAGAAACCTAAGGAGAGTTTCTCTCCCCATCCTTAATCCCCAGAGAGTAGTCAAACATTTCCTTTGCTTCTGCTATTTTTCCTGGGTTTCCAGCATGGTTGATGTTTATAGCTTGTACACAAACTGACCATTGTCATTCAGATTCACTTTAATGATCTAACACAGGTGGTGTTAGCAGGGGGTACGCTTATCTCTAGGGATACTTGGAAAGGTGATAGGGGGTATGCACAGGTGGGGACGGAGCATGCCCTGGGGCACAGCAGCGGTGTCTCCCCCAGCATGTTCCCACACATTGCCATTGCCCGGGGGTGAGGAAGGGGCACGCCAGGCACCACCAGCCCCACACAGCACACTGTAGCACCTTCCCACCCCAGCTCGCTATCCTGATTGACCATTGGGCTGCTGCCCTCGGTCAATAGCCAATGGCGAGGAGGCATCGTAGCCACACCCTGCCTGCAGATCTGCAAGAGCAGTGAGGCGCAAAGGGTCTGAAAGGCAGGGTGGGTGGGAGCGTGTTTCTGTGCCTGCTTCCAGGAGCAGGGCAGGGCGTAAAGGGCAGCAGCACCCCTTTGCAGATGGACGTGGGGCCGGGGGGCTCACACGCTACAACCCTGCGCTGCCATGCACTGCCCCGTTCCACCACCATGTGCTGCTTTCCCATGGTCAGTCACACATGCAGTTCCACAAACTGCTGATACGCAGCATGCAACTGGCTGGGTGCAAAGCCCATCAGCAGCCCGCAGAGCCGCACATGTGACTGGCTGTGGGAAAGTGGTGTGCAGCAGCAGCCACGTGAAAGCCGCCCCCACACTGCTCTGTGTCCAGCCACCACCACCAGAACGGGTACACTTGTTAAAAAAGGTTGAAAACCCTTGATCTAACAGAAGCAGCAGACAGCACATGGTCAGAAAGAGAAAAGAAATACCATTTTCTTTGGGGGCCCTGGAGAACAATTTTCCTTCTAGCAGCTGATTAGGAGAACTGGATTTCTTACACAGGCATTGTCCCTTAGTACCAATGGATAAGACAGAAAATGCAGATATCTTTAACAGTGACATATGGCTGATGAACTTTCCATGCCCTAGTACAGGGGCGGGCAAAATACGGCCCGCAGGCTAGATGTGGCTCGCTGGGCCATTCTATCCAGTCCACAGGACCCCTAAAAAAAATTTAGAAAATTAATATTTATCTACCCCCAGCTGCTTGTCATGCGACCCTTGATGGCTTGCCAAAACTCAGTAAGCAGCCCTCTGCCCAAAATAATTGCCCGCCCCTGCCCTAGTACTTTTATATATTTCCCTTTATAAGCAGTCAGATGAGAAGAGCAGCAAAGAACATAAAGTCAAGACCTGAAATATGACAGCCAAGAAGGGCCAGAAAGAAGAGTCAGTTCTCAAATAAAGGCAAGAAAGAGAAGGGGAAAAAAGGGTTTGGAACAGAATTTTTTAAAGTTTTAGGTCAGAGGTGTTAAACATATGGTCCAAGGGCCACAGCTGGCCCATGGAGCTCTACCATCTGGCCCCCAGTGGTGCCCCCGAGTCTTATCAGTGCGGGGCCAGTATGCAGACCAGATTGGGCCCACAGACCTCATCTCATTCCCCTAGCATACCTGATCCAGTAGCTGCTCCAGGCACCATGTGGAATGAGTACTGGAATGGCAGCCACCCCAGCCAGACTGTGCCACACATGGCACCTGCTCTAGGATGTATGCTGCATGATGTGTCCACTCCAGCCAACCACCAGATCAGGTATGCTGGGAAAGATGATGGGGGAGGGGATCCATTAGCCTAATCCATCCCACGGACCGGCCTCACCATGGATGCTGAGTATGCGAGGGCCCAAGGGCCCTGCCACCCCTTGGGAAGAGGGGTGTCACCTGAAATGCAGAAAACTTTCCACGTGTCCATCATTTCCGCCCCCCCAACTCCAGCAAAAATAAAAGTCAGTGCCTACAGATCAAATTAATTTTCACACCCTTGTTATAGACTCTTAATTGACATATTTTTTATTTATTTATTTAAAGTTTAAAACGGCCAACTATTTCCACTGGGGAGCTAGGCAGACAGTGTGATGAAAAGTTAACTTCTACAAAGCTGAAAAGTTATCAATCGTTTCAGATGGTCATTTCCAAACTAGCAGTGGTATACACTGTTGTTGAAATTGAGAGCAACCAATATAATCCCCAAGAATATAGGAGCTATATAACTATTTGATAGGTTCTGAAGGACTCCAGCACATTAATAATGTGACAGCATTACTTTTAGTAACATACCTAAAGCAAATTTAATGCTGCAGATATGGTGGGAATTACAGGAATAACATTTTATGAAATATCAAGCATCCCTTGGGCTTTAAGGGCTCCCAACTATTTAAATCCCAGAAAGCAGTCATCAATATAGAAAATAGGTTTCAAGTACAAGTACAATCCACTTTGCAAATGATGCTTTAAAAAAAATATTCTCTGTCTGTGCAAACAGGACATTTAGGGTAAGTTCCGTAACTCCATATGATTGGAGAGGCACACACGTTGCTAGATGGTGCAAATGGACTGTGGAGAGTAAGCAACACTAACAGTACACTGGCACCAGTTGTTCTGAGATGGAGTGATCTGGAAAAGATAAATTAAATTATAAAAGTTGCAAGGAGACAAGAGCCAGTGGGGATTCAACAAGGGGTGCACTAATATAGATTTTCTTGGCTGATATTAATCAACTGTATTGGCAGATGCTGATCCAATAAACGATATTTAGTAATAATGCGAGGCATTTTAAATTACTGACACAAATAAACGTAAAACAAACAAAGAAGTTTATCTCACATACATACACACACAGCTTTTGTTCAAGTGCCCCCCCCACCACTTCTAAGTGTAGGGATGCTGATACAGAAGATGCAGTGGCCCTTTAATTAGAGTCTCCCATGTGAGACATAAGAGCGCGTGTAAAAATGTCCGTGCCAGTTGCAGCAGGTGGGGCTAGCCTAGCAGTGCCTGCAACTGGCTGTGTGGAGCCTTTCAGCCCCTGCTCTTCTGCATGATGCCCTTGAACTCCAGCCCAGAGACAGCTGCCCGAGCCTGCCCAGCAGGGCTGAGGGGAAAGGAGTGAGCCTTCCTGGCTGCCCAGGGCTGGGTGGTCTCTGGGCCAGGCTCCCCACTCTCCTTCATCTGCCCAAGTCAAGGCCACAGGATCATTCTAGGCCTGGAGAAACCAGGCAATTCCTTCTCCACAGTCAGGACCCAGGTCCTGGGAGCTGGACTCCAGCAAGGGAAGGGCCCCTTCCACTCCTGGTGCTGCCCTGCCAGAGGCAGGTTAAGCTCTCATGTCTCACATGGGAGACTGAATGGACCCAGCACTGGGAAGGGCAGGACCCAGCTGGGCTGAGGGAAGGACCCTGCTCCACACTGGGGGTGGGGGAGGGTAGCAGCTGCCTTAGTCCCTGACAGGCTCTGCCCCCAGGCCCTGGGGCGCAAACCTCCAGGCACTGCGGGTTAAGTCACGCTGGGCTGGGCCAGGCAGCTCACCCCAGTCACGTCTTTGTGGCATTTGGCACCTTTTACAATGCCTGTTCCAGCCCCAGCCTGTAGTCTGTGCAGCACCAGTGCCTGGGACACCACAGCAGCTGCTCCACTCCAGCCCAGCCTGGCAGTGAGGGGATGTATCCGGGGTCACCCTAGGTCGCAGGAGGGAACCCAGGCATCTGGGGGCCTCAGCCCCATGGGCAAGAGGGAACCTAGGCATCTGGGGCCCCAGCCAGAAGGCATAATTATCAGAAAACATTATCAGCTACAATGGCAAAAAAAGTCAATAGTCAATGTCATTTCCTTTTAATCGGTGCTGATCTGATAGGCAACCAATATATCCGTGCACCTCTAGACTCAACTATGCAATTCTTCTTTTTAGACACTTAATAGTATCCTGAAATCCTTTAAAAGATATATTTGATAACTGGCTCTGCTGCTCACTTGATTGTAACCAAACTATACAAGTTTAATGGCTTTTGAGTCAACAGTTATATTTCGTCTCACAGCAATTTTCTTACACTTACATAGCACCTTTCATCCGAAAGTGCTTTATAGATAAAATTATAAATAATGCTTCATCCACCAATAAAATTCCATTGTTTTAGGGATGTAGCAGTACAAACCACTATGCTGCTATAGTTTGGTACATTACATTAGATGAAAAAACCACCACAGCAAACTGAAACTGCGAAGAAAATGTAGTAAGCAAAAACATGCTTAACTGAATTAGGCCAGGACACCAACTATAAACTGTATTTTTTTAGTTAAAGATCCCAAGGCTCTTTTCACATCAAACAATTCTTAGGACTTCATTTTTATGCTTATTGTGGAAGATGTCACGCTTCACCAAACAAATGTACCTCAAATGTACCTTTGTTCAATACAGTTCCAGTACTGAAGCACTATACTATGAATTATCCAAAAGCAATTCTGAACAAGTAACAATGCACTGTCCTTAAACTAAATATTTGGATCAACATAGAGAGGAAAGAAGAAGAATCTACTGGCATACAAAAAACAGGAATCCAAGCAAACACAGAAAACTCCATGTGTTTGGAATCAGACTGAGACCCAATTAAAAAAATATTTCAGTATGTTCAGCTACACATCTCTGACAGGCTGTTCAGATAAAAGTTAAAAATGTTTCCCCATGGCTTTTTTGTGGAGCACAGCATAAATTTAATAAATAAATACATGAGAAAAATAATAGGCTAAAAGTGAAAGAGTCTAATTATTTTAAGACATTCCTGGAAAATGCTCAAATACTGGAATGGAGGATGGAATAAACAGCTGCATAAAAATATTAAAAATCTTGAGCTTTCACTGACAGGCTCAGTCTTCAGAGAACAGGGATATTTCAAAATCATTGGCCATTGCTGGAGAATGGCCTACAATGCAATAATGTAGTTACTCAATTTAATCATGATGATTTAGTTAAGATTTTTTTATGAAGCAAAGAACACAGAAAATATTGATTTTATAGAGTAGGCATTTCAGACAAGGCCAGTTTTCAGGAATGATTTTTAAAGACAAGCCAAGCAGCTTAGAAGACAGAGGGAGAGCACTCCTTGAACAGACAGAAAGAAAGAATAAGCATAGACAGACTTAGAGGAGAGAGAAGGCTTATCAAAGCTGACATTGCTAGAGCAAAGGGAGTAATAAGTAACATATATCTTAAAAGCAAAGACAAGAAGTTGAAAGTTGGTGCAAGAGAGTCCACACAAGAACAACAACTCTTTATCAAAATAAATGGCTTAAATTCATTATGGTGAATGGCTCTCATATTTCCTCAATGCCCAGGATCCCTCAAAAAACGCTATATCTATTCAAGGTAATGTGTCCTTATCCTTACCACAACATGTTTCTGCCCAAAGGAAAAAAATCCTCTTATCCGTTTCAAGTTGGTTGAATGGCTCAGCAAGGCAAGGTTGGCTAGCCAGTCATACTGACATTTCCTCATGCAACTTCTCTCACACTAATCTACAGCAGGGTCATGCATCAATTACAGTATGAGGAAATACAAAAGCTACGCCCTAATGTAATAGCTATAATCTTTTGGTAGAGACTGATAAATTTTAGCCCCTGACTATGGAATGACATCTTAGTGCACCTCCAGCTACATATTTGCCATCCATAATTTACAAGAGAAAATACAACTGTATTAAAATTCTGCATTTAAAGACAATATGCCAGATGGCACCAAGATGCATTAGTATCTATTTAACTATTTAGGGTCAGAGATGTGCCCTACACATTCAGTTTAACTAACAAAATACAGTTATTTGTTGCCACGTTCACAAAGTATTATACGAGGCTAATATCCTTATAGTGTGTCATTCAATTTTCTTGGGACAGCCTTCATTGAAAAAATACTTTGTTATAACTTCTGTATTGCATCTTATTTGAGATGACTGCCCTGTCAGGGGGATACAGGCTACACTTCAAATTGGTGCAAGTCATCAGCTGCTAATAAAAAAAAATCACTCTATACTGCAAATATAATACTCTATGCTGCTAGGGTGCTAGTCCACAGCATGACCATTCTCACTTAAACCAGGCTAGCCAAGCAAAGTGAACTGGAGAGCAGATAACTGCAGTTAACCCTGCAGTGAAAACACAGCAGGGCAGCACATTTCTAGAATACTCCACAATTCTGGGGCTGTATAAAATTTGGAAGTTTAACTCTCAGTTCACTTATGACACTTGACACCTCCCCATAATTTACAAACTTACTTACATGGCATTTCTACATACCAAGGAGCAGATCCCAGTGAATTTTACAGGCAATATAACACCCATAAAAATCACACCTCGTACCAGAACAAACACCAAGGTAGTGAAATGCTCTATGAGTTTAACTAGAAGCAACGCACAATTTTGAACTGAAACTACATATGTGGACTAGTTTAAACTTGTTCTCAGAAACCAACTGCTACATCTCATTCCTCTGCTAGGGCTCCCCATGGTGCTGACTTATATAAAAGTTAGAAAATAAGCAACCACACCCCTCTGAGGAACTGCCACTTACAGCCCGGAATGGGCATTAAGATATGCTAACTGTTTCTAGGACATTAAGAAAATTCAGTTTAAACATCCCAGCTCATACTGGAAACATGAATCAATATTTCATCCATTACTATCCCTCAAGTGACACTTAATAGATTGAGATAGTGGGGAAAAAAACAAAAAGCTCTATGGCAGTCCTGCCTTTGGGCTGTGGTTTTAGTTAAAATGTTCATTTAATTTCATCATTCCATAAACAAAGCTCTTGATTTTTTTTTTTTGACCGGGGGGGGGGGGGGGGGGGGGGGGAACACCAGCAGGATGAATGTAATGCACAGGCTCTCAACCTTTTCCAGCTCTGGTCCCCTGTCACCCTTGATAAGCTGTCACTCTTGATAAGATGTCATAAGCCCAAATCAGGGCAGCACGGTCAGAAAAAAACCCAACAGATTTTCATTCAGCCAGTGATGCCATTCGTGCCTCTCAATAGCTGGTTGAATGTGGCCGCTCAAACAGTGGCTTCCCAGTTGGCACCAGAGCTACTTTGGGAACTCGCCCTGAGCTATTTGGGCAACAAGTGAGATCCAGAAGCCTGGAGAGGCCCTCGCAGGAGGCAAGTGCACCCGAGGCAGCGGCTGGGGCAGAGGGCAGCCCCCACCTGCCGGCTGGTGCCTCCACATGCCCACGGCCACATGGGGAGGCCGACAGGCAGCTTCGCCTCCACACACAGGTGTCACCCGCCCCAGCAGTTGCCTACTGCCTTCCTAGGGGCTGGGGACTGGCAGGGGCCCGAGGCAAGGCTGCTCTTACAGTGCCAAGCCCCAAAGGGTGCCCCAGGGGCTAGGGAGGGGGCAGCCCCAGGATCCTGCCCGCTGCAGGGCTGAGGCCTGAGGGTTCCTCCACCCCCGCAGGAGTAACGTGGGGGGCAGCACGAGGGCCCGCGGCAGGGAGTGGCGGTTCAACGGGCGCGGGGGGGCGGGGCTCCCCCTCCGAGTGC
>NW_005841929.1:1151057-1153527 GCF_000455745.1 Alligator sinensis
AGCTGCACGTGCCGGAACCGCCGAATCCCGCCCCCTCGTTTCCTGTGCCAGGAGTTGGTTTCCGGCTCCGGATGCGTCACTGCGGCCGGTGACCAATGGGAGCCGCTGTGTGAGGGCCGAGCTTCCGCGAGCGCGTGCGGCACGTGGCGTAGGTACCCAGGAGAGGGCGCAAGGGGCCGGTGCTGGCGCTGTAGCTCGTTGTCCCTGCAGGGCAGGGGTGGGGCAGCCTTAACACGCTCACCTCGGGGGACCCGGCTGTTGCGTGTTCTCCTGGTGGCGCCGCCGGGCTTGGCTGCGTCCCCGGGACCTGGCAGCATCGTCTTCGCATGTGTGGGGGGAGAAGCGCTAGCAGGGAGTCTCCATGGCTGTTACCTTGCAAGGCACAAGGGGGGGCGGGGGTGTAGTGTGAGGGCAGCGGAACCTCCGGACAAACCAACGGAAGCGGATAAGGGCAAAGAAGCGTGCGCGGAACTGGGACAAGCAACGTGGGGGGGGCGGGACTGGGACATGCAATACTTGTGTGATCTTATTAGAAAGCCCTGCAGAGAAATAGGTGTTTTCAAACAAAGTGCCCCCCCCCGTCTCCAGTCCTGGTTAAAGCAGGGCTTCTCAACCGGTGGGACTTTAGGTGCCACCGGAGACTTCCGGTTTCGATTTCCGCGTTTCGATTGGCCGTTGGGGGATCCCGACCCTTCTTCGACTGGCCCCTGGGCCCACCCCCCCTCTCTTCGGCGGTGGGACCAGGATTTTTTGACCTTACATAGGTGGGACATAAGGTGCAAAAAGTTTGAGAACCGCTGCTTTGAGGGGCTGGTTAGGATCCGGCTGCCCACAGGTTCTGCCTGGCAGTTATCACAGGGAACAGAAAGACGAGGGCCAGCCTGGAGGTTGGGGCTGAGACAGAACATGAGGCCAGGAGAGAGACAAGGGAAGCTTTGGAAGGCGAGCACTGTAGTATCGCCAATCAAAGGACAGGGTGTGTGTCCATGTTACACTGAACACCCTTCTTTGACATTAGCAATCCCGTAAAATATTTCTTTTTAAGATATGATTTTTAATCAGCAACTACTCATAACTTTCACAGAGGTAAACAAGATCAATTTAAGTAGCTGCCAAGTTCTTTTGAGCGATCATCTCATTAGATGAATTAAGGTAATCAGCTTGGCAGCACTGCCAGAAAGGAGCAGCAAATAGAACCCATCCCCCTGCACAAAGGAGGAGGGACACGTACTTCATTCCCCACCGAGGTGTACAATACCACTGACAGGCTAATTGAACCAGTAAGCCAGCCTGCAACACAGAGGTACTAGCATCGGTGAACAGGGAAAAGTTGCTTCTGATCTGAACAGGCCGACCAAGAGCCTGCAGTGCTTCATCCTGGTATAACCGCATCATTCATTCTCCTGCCTTCTGTACTTGGACTTTCCAGCATCTCCTGGCCTAAAGGCATCTCAGGCGGCACCACTGCCAGGTCTTAAATATGAAATTATCAAATTGGAAACTAAAAAATATCATATTTGCTGACTATAAAATGAACTGTTCCAAACAGGAGATTTTACCACACCTTCAACTCTCCTATGAAATATGAACTTTCATTTCTATTCAGAAGAATGTTTACAATCTTTTCTCGGATGCCTGAAGAAGGGTGCTTGTGCCCAAAAGCTTGCAATTAAAGACTTGTTTTTTGCAAAAAATTCTAGTTGGTCTAATAAAAGATATCACCTCTACCACGAGTTCTGATTCATATTTGCTGAAAAATTCGCCTACACTGGACAACTATGCAAATAATTTCTTTTTTACTTTATATTGCTTGCTGTAAAATGGCAGAGAGTGAGAACTGGGTCATCAAAGTTGAAGCAGTTCTTTATTTTGAGGCAAGCAGTCATAAAGAAGTGCGCGGGCAGCAAGCCCAAAAGTCAGTTAAGACTCCCTGAGCTTGACTTGGGTTTTGCATCTGCTGCGTCAATTAGCTGCCTCAAAAATTATCCTACGTTTTCTCCGGTATGCAGGTTGTAGCCATACTGGTCTAGAGGAAAAAGCAATCAGGGCTCGTAGTAGAGATGATCTCTTTTATTAGACCAACACGATTTTGAACACTTATTGATGGTACATCCTACAACGGTTGAAGTTATCTGATAATTATCGTGTGCCTGCCAACACCACTACGCAGACAAGCTTCGCTGCCTGCCGCGCTTGGCCGGGTCTGCCTCCAGCCCTGCACTCCTCCAGCACCAGGCTCCCCTGTCTTGCCCGACCCGTGGTATTTCCCGCCACTCCAGCCCCGCCAGATCACGTGATCCGACCGCCCATACCACTCAGGGCAGGCGGGCGAAACCATTCCGTGCCGGCAGCACGCATGCGCAACTAGGCTCCGCCCTCTTCCTGGCTCCCATTGGCGCGTGCGGCTGTGGGCGGGGCCGGTGTGACGCAGACGGCAGCTGTGACCCCGACCGGATTCGATTCCATTCAG
>NW_005841929.1:1153739-1170950 GCF_000455745.1 Alligator sinensis
CCCCCCCCCGCCCTCCCTTGAAATGAAAATGCGGTTTACAGTAAACTGACCACGTCGCTGCCATGTAGGTCATGGGACAGAGCAGGAAACTGCCTCTTCTTACCGTGTCCAGGGTTTGTGGAGATTCTCACAGTACTTCTGCACAGAGAGTTGCATTCATACCTACATTCCTCGTTCCACAGACCCTGGTTAGCGCCAGCTGCGGCTCACGTAGCAGATATAAATCCCTGTGGGTGGTATAAGAAAAATGCCCCTTTTCCTGTGGCGGGAGGGAACGCTAGTCCTCTTCCCCTGGGAAACTCTCCGTGCAAGATCTTCCAACTTCAGCGGAAACTAATTTCTCATTATAAGAATGCACCTTGTAGTGCTCGTTAAGGCCGTCACCATTCAAAGTCCCACTCTTTGGAGGTCTTTTTGTGTTTCAGTAAGAGGTGAGATGCACTTAAGAGTGTTTTGTGATCTGGGATCGTCTGCTTTTGCTGGGCCTTGAGAGAGCACAGGGCAACAGTGCTGTGACAAGTCAGCAGGCGCAGTTCCCTGAGCAGCCGTTCTAACTGTAGTGCTATCAAAGGTCTATTTCTTTTCCAAGTATCCGTTCTGGGGCAGACCCTGCAGTCCTGTAGCAACGGATCCTCAGCGACTTGCCTTCGATTCTCAAATATTTATGAGCTTAGCTTGGATCCTCAAAGTTCCTGAATCCTTCACTTTCACTGCAGGTCCCTTTCTTCTCTCTGAAGCAGTCAAAACTTGTCCTTAGTCTGAGGGGAGCTCTGCACTTGCTAAGAAACATCAACTCTCCTCCTCTCAAATTCTGCAGTTCCTTAACTTGTGATGGTCCCAAGTACCAACCCAGAGACATGGGAAGCTGTTGCAAATGATTCAACACATCTTTGTGTATGGACACTTGTCACTTAAAAGACTACCCAGTTGGCCCTTCTTGTAGCCCAGGGAGGCTGTACCAATACTATTTAGGAGCAATGATAGAGGCTGTTGAGATCAGGTTTCAGTTTTTTGTTTCTAATCTAAATGTTGCTGAATTCTGTGGTGACTTCTGTGTTTGCCAGTAGGGAAGCCTTCCTTTCTGTGAAGGCAATGCTACTATGTATGAGAAGGGGGAGTACTGTGGAGTTCATGGGGCAGAAAGCTTGCTTCTCTTGAGTGCTTTCTTGCAAAAATATAACTGCTTTTTTTGCTGTTACAGATCAAGCATATGATGGCTTTCATTGAGCAGGAAGCCAATGAAAAGGCTGAAGAAATAGATGCTAAGGTAAAAATATCACGTGTGGAACAGCAAAAGGGACTGTGTGTGACAGCCTAACTAGCTTTCTAGTCACCCCTTAAACAGGCCTATAATATTTCCATGAGGCAACTGACTTGCTTCACACGCACAGAGTAACTGCATAGCAAAATGTAAGATACTGAATTAAGTTAATGTCAGAGTAACATAATCAAAATAACTGAGCTGATGTTGTTTCCACATCTTGTGAATGCCTACATGTGAAGGTATTAGAATGGAAGAACACTTTTTGATTCAACACAGCAGGGGATCTGATGATGATATAAACTGGGACTTTTTGCCCCAAACAGATGGGATTAAATTACTTGCTTCTGAAATTTATTGGTTCTTAAACAAATGAATATGATCACTGCAGGCTGTATTTAAGATTTATCCAGAACTTTTTCTGAAAATTAAATTGGCTTTCATTCTCACTTTCCATTTTGGCTTAAGTGGGGACTATCTTCTCCTAAATCAAAAGAAGTTCCTTTTTAGCTATGTGTTCTCATAGACTTGCAGTGCAATAAAAAGATGCAAGTCAATGCTGGCTGCCTCATTTCGATGATGGCTGGGGTGTAAACAGGCACCATGATGGGATTAACAATAAACCTGTGTAACTACCCTCTTAGTTCCAGCTGTGGTCTTGGAGATGTTGATGAACTAAAACCAGATTTAAATTTAAGGGATGAAAGCAAAAACCAAGCACTTACCTTGTCTTGCATTCAGCAAATGCATACTCAACCCTCTCCATGAGAACCAATATAATAGTGTCCAGGTTGTGTGGCACAGTCACGTGCTAACAAAAGGTTGATAGATTCATAAAATGTCATGGCGGCTTTTCTTTTTTCTTTTTTTTTTTCTTTTTTTAATGCATGGTTGGCTGTATTATGCCAAAGTCTTGTTGAAATTAGACTGATTGTTAAACACTAATACATGTTAGAAATGCTTTTTTTTTTCTTTCCCCCCTTATTTCTAAATAAAGGTGATGTTCTTTAGTCACCAGTTGAGACTCCTTGCACATCTATAGCTGGATACTGTTAATATTGCCCACTTTCATGGCCTGTTTTACATATATGTTAGTGGACTGCACTAAAAAAGCAGTAAGTCCTCCTGACTGTAGCCTTGCATAAGTAACCTCTAAATGTAAGCAGTTTAAGGGTACTATACAGGCTGTAATAACTGTCAAATTACCACACGTCATTGTGATTCATACTGTTGTGGTGTCTGTTTTCCATATCTTTTCCACTTGCAAAGATTAGCCTATGTTTATCTAAGTGTCCTGAACTGAACTTTTGGTTGCTGCTAGGTAGCACACCAGTATTTGCTCACTAGCTAATACTTGAGTTATACATCTTCGCCTGTTTAGAAACAAAATCTGAAGGAAAAAATCGATAGTGTGGCTTCAGCAATATTCCTGTTTGGAGAATAGTGACAAAGTCCCTAGGTTAGCAAAATAAACATTTAAGTCCCCTTGACTACATTGAGATTTAAGTAAATGCTTTGTCTAGTTAGGGCCATAATTCTCATCCTCCTGCTTCTAGTTTATTGATGTGAATAAACTGAGCATCCTTCCAAACGCTTGTGGAGTCAGCTTCATTTCAACTCTGACTCTCACCATAGGCAGAAGAAGAGTTCAACATTGAGAAGGGTCGGCTCGTGCAGACGCAGAGACTGAAAATCATGGAGTACTATGAAAAGAAGGAGAAACAAATTGAACAACAAAAGAAAATGTAAGTTGCTTAGGCTGCCTATTTTACTTCAGCACCTGAACATTCAACTTGCCATTATAGAGTATAGATATACAAATAAAATCTTCCCCTAGCAAATGGGGATGGCACAGCTAATCCATTAAGTATTGCAGAATACAGACTTTCACTTCAGAACAAACTTTCATGGCTGTGAAATAAGGCAATGTAATCTTAAAGCTCCAGGCAGCCCCAGTGTTGTTGCTGTTTTATAGCTTTCCCTGGTAAACTGCAACTTGAAACCGTTCCAGCAACAAGTAGTGCTGACGGGAATGTTTTGGTAAGAAAAATTAGTCTTATAGCATGAGTATAGAAAAGAACTTTGAAGCATCTGAGCATGTGTGGGGGAGCCTTCTGGCAAGTTTTTAGATACTGGACAGTGGCTGGTTTTGGTCCCAAGCCAGGTCTAAAGACAGCTGCTGGAGTTCTCGTTGGGTTACTGTGATTTAGAGGGTCTCCCCCTCCACCAGTCTAGCAGACATGCTTCATAACTTAGATACAGGTTATTTTCTTGTGCTGATCTCAGCACTTATCTGTCTCTTAAGTAATTTTTTTTTGCTTTTTGTTGTCATTCAGCAAGCTGCCCTTTCTAGTAAGCTATTTATTGCTGCTGCTCCTGAAGCAGATTCAGATAAGTGACCAAGCTTGTGTTCAAAATGATACAGCGTTACTTAAAAATGTCAAGCTACGCAGTTAAAATTTCGCTACTCTACTGTCATTGTTTAGTTGTTGATGCACTGATTTAACTTTTCCATGCAACTTGCAGTCAGATGTCCAACCTGATGAATCAGGCAAGATTGAAGGTCCTCAGAGCAAGAGATGACCTTATTGCTGTGAGTACATGCCTGTGTTAAAAGGGCAGGGGATTTTCCATGTCCTTACTTAAGAAGTCTGCTCTAACCATTAACACTGCTAAATTTAATAGAAATTAAGTGTAGTGGACTCCAAGCCCACATAACATGCAGAAAGGTTTCACTAGCTGTCTTGAAAGACTACCATCAACTAAGAAGGAATTAAGAGTGAAGCCCAGCTTTAATAAATTGTCCTGGTGTCATGCTTTCACAGCTTAATTTATCTGATGTTCTAGGAAAGTACATTGTTTCTGCCAGAAATTTCACTTGCAGCCTGTGGCTAAGCTCTGCTTTTGGACAGTGTCTGATACTTGTTCATAGGCTAGGAAATGCTTGTTACACAATGTGGTACAAAAAGAGGAATTAACTGTGGGTGAACTGGTCTACAAAATGTTCAGTTGTTCTAGGCAGCTAGAACTTAGTGTCTGTAGTAATTCTAAAATGGCTAGGTTTCAGGAAGTAGGCTTGAAATAACATTTAATGGAGGGACCCATCTCCAGTAGAGGCCTGTGGATGAAAAGTTTTACTACTTGGTCCATCTGGTGATGAATTTATGCCTAGAAATATGGAAAGTGATACTTTCTATAATCATCCTAGGGAATGTAACTCTTAAGCTCCACAAATCTCACTCCTATGTGGTGGTGAGGTGTAGGGGGTGCACAGAGGTGCACGTGCACTTCCTAAGGGTGCTGGTGCACCCCCTGTCAGGCCGCGCTCCCTGTTTAGGCAGCAGGCAGGGGGGCAGGCAGGAGCCCTGGTGCCCACCCTGTGAGCGCCGGCCAGGGAGCGGGGCTGCCAACAAAAGTGGCCATGGGACTTTTTTGGCGAGTGCAATCAGTGAAATTGGCCGCCGGGGGACACCACCTGCCCCCTCAAGTTACTGACTCGAGGCACCAGTCGCCCATGCGCCTATGTTGCCCTGGGCCTGTTATGTCATCCTCAGCAAGATGGTGCTGAACCTCTTCCATCTAGCTTTAAAATTCTTGTCCTGACTGAGAGGCAGTCTATACAACCTAGGTACTCGGTAGTGCTCTGAGCCATTAAAATAGTCCTGTTTGAATAACACTATTCTGAGAAGAGGCATTCATTTTTATATTTAAAAAATCTTATTTCTTTCATCCTGGAACCAAACTAATAATCTAGGTTAAATTTAGAAAGACTTAAAATGTGCTGCACAGGAGGAGTTGAAAGAATTGACTCCACTGAATTAGTCCATGCTGTAGAATTTCTGGCTATTATCAGCTGACTCAGCCACATGCTTCTGAATAGTTCATAACACTTCCTCCTCCTGAAATATTCTAGGTCACAAGCTACAAAAGGCCTTAAAAATGGACTCTAAAACACACCAAGGAACAAGTGAAATAAAGACTTGAGCCTCGGTCTTAAAGCAGGGGAGAAAGGGGGCACACTAATTCTGTGTGTATGTGTCCCTAAAGTTCGGCCACCAAACTAAAATAGCTATTCGCACAGCTCTTTTACATGTCTTATGGGCAAAGGCCTAGAACCATATTTGTTTGTGCTCCTTAAACAGATAAAAATTATTCCTTTTTTATTGGCTCTGAAAACTAGACAATCACTACTAGGAATGGAATAGCAAAATTGGGTTCTGGGCTTCTTGAATTGGTTTCTCTGGACCCATGTTCTGGGGCATAGCATACTGTTTGCCTGCATGTGGGGAGTAGCTGCCTTCTCACAAGTGAAGGCTATCGGGTGAGCATTTGGGGTGGGGGCTGGGGCTGCAGGGGATGGACGCTGCTATTCCTTGGCCCTGACTCTTCCGTGTAAGCTTCCTGTATTGACACTTATGGCTGACAGTGGTCTTCCCTTAGTCTAGAGTTGCCTAGCTATCTTATTTTAACCAGGCCAAGCCAAGGAAGTTATTGGTATTACAGGAAGCCTCATTTTTTAATATGAGGGATTTGTGCAGGTAGAAGACCAAAGGGGTAATCAAATGCTCTCTAGTGTGGCCTGCAGTAAGTCTTCTGATGTCATGCTAGTGCAGTTGATAGGGTAGGAGAAATGGTTCTTACTCAGTTTTACCAATACTATTCCATCTGAACAAGATAATAGTTAAAAGCTATTCTATTACCAAGGTTTCCCTTTTCCAAGGAAAGGAGTTGATGTCTACTTATTGCCTTAAGTTCTAAACAGGGCTGGGGGAAGGGCTCTGGGAAGCTGCTGTGCCAGGAACACCAGCTGGAAGAGAAGTTCATTTGTTGGGAGGGCACAGTGTCTGTCCTGTTCATACAGAGGGATGGTAAGCATAGAATCAAATGAGTAGAGCCCACTTGTTTGTTCACTTGATCTCTTCTCTCTGTAGGACTTGTTGAATGAAGCCAAGCAGAGACTTGCCAAGGTGGTGAAGGATACTGCTAGGTACCAAGCTCTACTGGATGGACTAATTCTTCAGGTAAAATACTCCAACCACAGTAAAAAGCTGTCTATTCAGTCTTACCTCAAGCACGAACCCACTCTGGAAGTACTGCAGTATAGAGATCACCTAGAACATGTTTTTTCAATTTACTCCCACTAGACCTGGGAGTCAAACTTCAGCCTTATGCAAGGCTCTGTTGTCTGGGGTGTGCCATCTAGGTTCCTGAGAAGTTTCATAAGAATGTGAGAGACAGTTGTCACAAGCTCACAGAAACAGTAACTTGCTTCTTAAACTGTCATTGCTTCAGGACAGATGAAGAGTAAACATGAAGGAGTATGTACTTAAGCTTTCACTACATATATTTGGGATGAGCTCTTGAAATGCATGCTTGTTAAAAGCTTTTTCTCCCAACTGAATAGTTCATGATCCTGTCTGTTTGCATTTCAAATTTTAGACAGTGAGCCAAGACTTGTGTGACTATAGCTTTGCATAAACTTAAGTGACATAGTACATCTAACTAGATCTGCTTCACTACCTCCATAACCAGGCTTCAGGCATTGGATGTTAGTCAAAATAGGTTTTTTTTTTGTTTTTTTGTTTTTTTTTTGACATATAGCAGCTACAAACATCAAGGTTTTAAAGTAGTAAGCTTCCATTAACTGTGCTAGCTGCTATGCTAATACAAGAGCCTGAAACAGACACTACCTTTTTGCCAAGAATTCTATTTTTATTTGTGCACTCCCCAGCTTAAAATAGCAAAGACTCTCCAGCACAGTCAGTTGTCTTTCCAGCCTTGTTATTAACTTTGTATTCATTCCCCTCCTTTGCTGAGCTCAGACTTGCCAAATAAGGTTGCATTATAACACTGACATAGCACAATTCAGTAATACATGTAGCTTTTATCCCTGTTTATTGCTGTGTGTTTGCATGCAATAATAAACCTGCAAAGTGGGGCACATTTTGCCTTGAGTCACAAATTCAGGGCATTCTGGTCTCCCACTTGTCTACTTCTTTCTATAGAATTTCAGCAGAACTGGAGATCACTGGACAGATTTAGAATTGTTGCAGACCTTAAGAAAAAGCTGTGCAGGATATTTACGTAGTTGCAGCTTGCCTGGTCCATTTGGAAATACTAATGCCCCTCAACCTGCTTCTCTTCATCCATCCTTCAGTGCCCATTTTGGCCATCTCTAACAGCATTTTAGTTGCAAATTTGGACTGTCCAGCTCCTACACAGTGCAATCTATAAGTTCTTATTGGTTTCACATTATTGATAATAGTAAGTCCTATCTCAGGATGACTGTGGTAAGAAGGCTTGTAACCAGTGGACAGTTTGATAGTCACTCAGTGAGATGGGAAGCTTCTGCCATTTCTTGGACTTTAAACTAATTTCTCATTGCCTTGTGGCTAATGAATTATAGTGGTGATAGAAGTTTCCTCCATCTCCATTTTAACATAGTTGTTGTTTTGCACAGGGATTCTTTCAGCTGCTTGAGCCCAAGGTGTTTGTTCGTTGCCGGAAACAGGATCTCCCTTTGGTAAAGGTAAGATGACTAGAATGGGAAACAGTGTCTCCATAGCTAAAAGCATGGAACTCATGCTTGAAACCTGGCAGGCAAAGTCCTAACGCAGTAAAGCAACTTGCTACCAAATTAAAATAAATAGATAAAAGTGTTGCAGTTACCTGATCGTTGGTATTGTATACTTTTCAGTTCAGGAAATGTCTTTTGTTTAGAAAGTGCCTTGGGCCTTCTCACACTATAAGGCATGATGACAGGAGTTAAATGGCTTTTAAAAGTAAGTCTCTTCCAGAAGAGGGTGAGACAAATGAACAAGTCCATGAGTTCTGGCTGTTCCCCTTTCCTTAATATGGATTTAATGCTAGTCACATGTACCATGTCTGAGCAAAGAATTCAATTCACCCCAAGCTCTTTGACCTTAACTAAGGATCTATTTCTGTTCTAGGTTGCTGTACAGAAGAGCATTCCTGCCTACAAAACTGCTGCAAAAAAAGACATTGATGTTCATGTTGACCAGGAAACATTCCTGCCAGAGCAAATGTAAGGAATTTGGCAGCCATTGGTGCAGGGTGGTAATCCAATGTAGTTCTCCAATGGACTGTTAGTTGTTGAGGGAGTTTGAATAAGCAACTCCTCTAGAAAAATGAAAGTAGTACCCTCAGAGCATATCTGTTGCTGTTTAGTGACAGCTAGCACCAGAGAATCTGCACGTAACTAATTCTTACCAGGCTTAATTATTCTAACCAAGTAATGATGTTAATAAACAAGCAGACATGCTTGCTACCTTCCCAAACTAATCACAAAATTGGGGCAGATTGTCTGCAGTCAACAGCAGGTAGAAACATGGCATAACTTTTCCAGTCTTTGAGTGGACTTTGAGGTTCAAGATAAAGCAAAAAAAGAGTCCTAAGGGCTGGTGCAAGTTATAACTTTCATGTTACATAGTAAACACTTGAACAAAGATCTCAAAATAAGATTCAGTGATAGAAACATAAAAGTAAGAAGGACTAATTGGATTATACTCCAGTCTCTGTGATTGCATCCAACTGTGTATTAGACAAAGTCCAAAAAAAATCCATAAAATATCTACTCCAGCCTCCCCACACATCACAAGCCTCAAAGTGTCTGCTGAATTTTTTTGTGTTGCCTTTTTTTTAAATTTATTTTGTTATACAAACAGTATAAATGGTGTAAGAAACATCATTCTCTTAAGAATATTTGTAGGCTGCTCTCTCTCCTCCCAAGATCTGAAAATTGTCAGACATTCTTATTTATTGGATGCTGTGAAGAAGACTCAGTACCTCAAAATGTAACTTCTTTCTTGCTCGGATCCCTACTGGCCAAAGCATTGTTAGGGCTAGTGTTGCTCTCTAGAAAGCAAGAGCAATGCAATTCAGACTAAAGTTTGCTTAAAAATGAATAGTGGGCAGCACCATTGGTTTGTTATCTCCTTGAGGTGCATTCAAGCATGTATTTAGCTCTGTCAAGTTCTGATGCATAATATTGAATCTTTTCTCTCTGTAGTGCTGGAGGTGTTGAAATCTATAACAGTAATGGGAAAATCAAGGTTTCCAATACTCTGGAAAGTCGGCTGGATCTCATAGCCCAGCAGGTAACTTTGGGGAAGGAGAAGTTGAGGTTGGGAAGTATCTATTCACCCAGCTCCCTTTTTGTGCCTTCATCATCTTCCCAACATTGAACTAGCTAAGTCTTGCAGTTAGCATCCTTGAATTTCATCAAAGTCCAAATCTTCAAAGTAAGATTTGTGGCAGTCTCTTGTTTCAGGTAGATGACAAGCAAAGACTCTTAAATTCAGCTGCCCTGACTTGTGGGAGGAGCTCATTTATGAGTGCCTACATGGAGTCTTTTGCTTGGGGAATATAGACTTCCCTAGTCAAATGTCTAAATCTAACCTAGATATAGATTAGTCCACCCTAAACCCAGAACAATTTTTTTGATACAGAAATTATCTGATACAGATAGTAGATTTAGCCCAGTCTGTTCCCTAGGGAAAAGTGAATCCTTCTGGCCATGGTCACTGGCAGTCCTGAATGAGTATTGCAGTCTGGCTATTAGCTCTCTGTTACTTTTTCGAGTGACCTTGTCCCTTTGCTTAGGATCTTGACTACACTCACGCAAATCTTGTGTTCAGTCATGTCTGCAACGTGGAGCTGTTTGGAATTTTCCTGAGCTATTTTTGTGTTTGGCACATCACCCACAGGTTCCTGTAATCAAGCAACTAGGTGCTCAGTTATCTTACTGCTCCTTAAAGTGTACAGTATATGTGAAGCATCTTCTAACACCCTTGTGCTTGTTCTCTCGACAGATGATGCCAGAAATCCGAGTGGCACTCTTCGGTGCCAATGCCAACAGGAAGTTTTTGGACTAAACCTCTTTGAGGGAAAGTGGAATCTGTTCCACTGCCATACTGAAGAGATGCAAAAGTGTCTGCTAACTTTAATCTTGAAATGTACCTATTCAATGCTCTGTCATCCAATTTATGTTCTTCAGTGGAATAACTTAGCATACCTGCTGTGCTTAGCCTGACTCAATTTTGTGGTGATTTATGTATTGATCAAAATGAGGGGATGACCAACTCATCTGGAAGTGACACTAGAAAATGGAGAGTGTTGGGCTCTTGGCTCTGCTCTGTATTGCTGTGGCTATAAGACTAGTGGTCCAGTTAGGCCAACTCATTCTGTTGGCCACTTGTCTTTTCATGTTACCTAGTCTTTGACCATACAATATGCCTATGGGAGCTCTCTTTCCAATTAAGGTCTTCAGTGTTGTGCAGGGAGCATGCGTTCCTCCCCAGGGTTAATAGTCTGACTTGTGTTACTTGCTCAGGGCCAGAGTTTCCTGTTCTGTATATGTGATTTAAAAAAAGAAGCCTGAGCCTGTACTACTTTATTTATTAAAATAAAAAGGTGTGTGTCTACAGAGACCTGTCTAGTCAGTCTACAGTGCTGCTATTAAAGTGTAACTGTGATGGAGGGTGGGGGTAGTTGTTTTATCCACTGTTCAGGCAAGTGCATCATACTCTTCAGCACAAGTACTAGTTCTAGAGAACAGTCATGCAAAGAGAAGTGACCCTCCCTGAACAGTTGTGGTACTTACATAAGTCAAAAGCTGCAAACCATGCTAATAGGATCCTCATTCTGCAGGTGTTTGCTAGCACTAAGCAAAGTAGTTCATTCCTATCAGAGCGGAGTTGAAGGCTGCTTCCCATTTGAGCTGGTTCTTGTGTGGAAGGAATAATCCCAACCAGTCTTTTGGTTATTTATAGTATTTTTGTAAACAGTAACATCGCCCACTATTTCAATAGCAGAACTAGCTTTGTGGCATACTTTAATAAATGACAAATATAAAGATGCATATGAACAACAGTGGATAGACTATACTATTAGCTTGCAAGCTAATATGTATCTGTACTTGACAACCTGAAAGTCACAGTGGAGCCTGGATGGAGTAGAGAACTGAACTCCCTAGCAACTAAGTACATTTACTTCCCTGGGAAAGCACAGAGATAATGCACAGAAAGCTGCTAGCACATCACTATCTATTGATGTACTCTGTATTACAAGTGATTCCCTTTTCTCTTAAATCCTAGTTGCACAGCAGACAGCAGAAGTTTAATTGTGGGAGTGAATAGTGTTAACTTAAGGTAAAAATACTCTTAAAGAAGGGAATCCAGGGTGATCTTCATTCTTTCAACAACGAGGAACAAACTAGCAGCAACATTTCTCAATCTTCTGTTACTAAGCATATAACTAGAGGCAGTTAGTGTGGGGAAGAGTGGTCAGTAGATGTGACCCTGCCCTAAAAGGTAACAGACAGTTTTTCAGTCACTGAAGAGCTGCACCTATTCTGAGCAAACTCTGTTGCAAACATTATGCAGCCTAAATTTACAGCCACACAATACTCACTCTCTGAGAGCTTCATAGATGCTATTTCTTAATCTGCACATAATACTACAATGATACAAGACAATTCTGAAGTTCCTGAAAATACACTTGAACAATAGTACCAGTACTATACCTTAACCCCTGGCACCAATCCCCATTTTATTCCTCCAAGACTCCTACATTCATAAAGCCAGTTTAAATTCATTGATGCTTGAGTGAGCTGCTGAGCCTGCTCCTGTCACTCTTGGGTGTAGTGTGCTGGTACATGGCTTTCATGTTGTGCCATGAAGAAATGGGTGGTAGGCTGCAGCAGCACCATCTTATAAAAACACTGTCCTGCAACACCCAGTTTCTGACTATGCTACAGGCTATTCTCTTCCTTTGTAAAGACTGCACAAGTGACTTACAGCCTTGCTTCTCTGAAATGGCAAGTCTAATGGTCCTAAAAGTGCCAAGTTCAGACACACTTGTAGCTGGCCCATTCATGTAGTGAGGGTACAGTGTGTTTACCTCCATATTTTGCTTAAGCACAAAAGCTAATAAACCAAACAGCTATGCTAATCTAAGCATTAAATCTAATTGCTTTTGACCTTCAGTAACTGCTGCCACCTCCCTCCCAATCTCATTGTAAATGATCTAACTCTTTGGCTGCAATATATTAGCTTCCAGCTTCATTGCACAAACCAGAATCTATAGCTTCCATCCAGATCCTACAGGGGATGAACAAAACTTCTAGCTTTGTCTTAACTCACTGACCCTTCTGTTTAGACACTGCTTGCTAGAAC
The DNA here is from genome assembly GCF_000455745.1 of Alligator sinensis. Lineage (NCBI taxonomy): Eukaryota > Metazoa > Chordata > Crocodylia > Alligatoridae > Alligator > Alligator sinensis. The sequence continues at coordinate 1,166,196 of NW_005841929.1, forward strand.
AAGTTAGTTTGAGTTTTTTCTTACTGCTCAGTGAGTCGGCTGGATCTGCCCCCTGCATTCTTGAAACACTCAACCGGCTTTTACCTTCTCTGCAAAAGCAGGGTAAGAAACAGCAAGTTTAGACTGGCAAACAGTTGAATACAAGGAACATGATATACTGTATCTACAGGACAGGACACAGCAAATCATGTAAGTCAGCTGACAATTGAAGAGTGCCTCCAGGTTCAACACTAACCTCAAACAATCCTAGAGAACAGCCCTGAAGCAGAGCAGATCTGATGTTTATACACATATCACTTCAAAAATCCAGCTGCATGTTATCTTAAAAGGACTAGCATTTTTCAGAGAAAATAATGAAGGAGACAAAATAGTCCTTTCCCTTTTATAAATGTGCAGTGGTCAGCTGTAGCACTCAGAAACAAAAGGGTACAAGAAAATAAAGCTATAATGGCAAACAGCCTGTGTCCACCTTTGTTTGTTGCCAGAAAAAGCAGAAGGTTGTGTCAAAGTCACGGCATGGATCACAATATGGTCCTGTCCATTTCTGGTCATTCTGATTCTGGAGAGATGGGGAAGTAAACTTGTGGGATCTTCAGCCTGGTCTTGCTTAGCAAGAGCAAGTGCTACTGGAAATATCCTAAAATATATTCTCCAATACCAATGAAATAGACCCCTTGGGCTATGCCAAAGAGGGGAGCTATAACCATGGCCCGGCAGACTGCCCCCTTCATGAAGGCAGCAGGGCCCTCATGCATCCAGATTTTCCTGTATATTAAAAAAAAAAAAAAAAAAAGGAAAGAAAATTATGTGGCTGAACAAGCAGCTCTAAGTGTTTTATACAACTAGTTAACCAGTAGTAAGGGGAGAGAATTTACTCTTTGGGGCCCCAATCACATGAGCATGGATGTTTGGTTCCCCAGGAACAAATAGTAGCAGCACACTTGCACCACTGCTACTTGTTCCTGGGAAGCGCCCGTGCCACATGCACATTGGTGCATGGCAAATTACCCCGGCTGGGGTAAGGGAGGCTGGGGCCAGCACGGCTGGCCCCCACCACCTTACCTGAGGCCTCCTGGGGCTACAGCAGTGGTGATTCTGCTGCTCGGAGCCTGGCCAGCAGCCTCAGCACGGCTCTGGGTGGCACCGTTCCACTTTTGAGTGTTGCGTGCTGCCCGTGCGTGCCTTTTTTTTTCCATGGGTTTTTTTTTACCCCTGGATATCCGCATGTTATCCTAGGGTCAAAAAACCTGCAGAAAAGCACACATGGGCAGTTCTCTCTTGCAGCATGGAGAACATCTGAATGTGCAGTATGTGGGGCTGCAGACATGTTTGCAGCGTCACATACTGCACGGCCGCGCTCGTCTGGACACGGCCTGGGTGTTTAAGGGTAGGAAGAGGAAGGCCCCATTCTCATTATGACTTCACATTAAAAAAACCCAAAATATATACAAGTGCCACTTTCTATGGATTGTGCAACAGTTGCACAAGCTGGGAAGGTCTTTGGGAAATGGTTTCAGCACTTTCCTCCTACTGAGCACTTCATCTGAACAAGTTGTAAATCACTGGATTAACATCACTCCCCAGTGGACTGTCTGAAGTACTTGGCTTGTGAGACGTGTTAGTTCTGTTGCTGACTAATTCAGCATGAGGCATATCAAGGACACTATAGAAAATCATTCTTTTATCAGCTGCTCCATGCTGGTGGAGTAGTCAAAGGGAAGTTCTGATCCATTCTAGGAATGAGCTGTTCCATCAGAAGTCCCCAGGGAATTTTGCAAAACTGAAAGAGATGGAGTACCTGCTAGACCCCCACACTGTGAACTAACCAAGAGCAGTGGGCACAGAATTATGATACATTAGACAGGCAGAGGGGGAGTCTTCTGGCTTACCTAGCACAGTCAATGATTCCATTGTACGTGTCCTCTCCCAGGCCTTTCTGCAGGGTTTGAATTCGGGTTTTTAGAACTAAAATGGGCAGAGTGTAGAAGGTACATTTCAGGTTTCCAACACCCCACTACAGCATCATCCTATGATCCAACTTCTGTGGGCTTTTATAAAACAAATGGGGAAATAAGATAACCACAACACCCTGTTTGTGCTTCCTGCGCTGATTCACTTTGTGACCGAAGACAAATCACTTTGCTTCTTGGACCCTCCATTTTCCAATCTACAAAACGAGGACCATGGTATTTGTCCACCTCTGTCCAAGCATACAGATTCCATAGTGAGGGAGGTAACAACAAACTCTAAGGCAGACTCTTCATAAATCCTTGCCAAAGTCCTAATAAGTCAGGATAGGACTCAAAAATGTTGCAACGTATCTGAGAGACTACCCTTTTTTCAGATCTGGAGCATTAATAAATGACCCATTGAAGAGGTGATGAAAATGGGAAACAGAGGAAATACTAAAGCAGGGGTCCAGCCATGGAGGAAGCTGCACTGTGGAAGAGAGAACTTCCTGGGAATAGAGAACAAAATTGTGATTGTGTAGCTGGCATGGAGTAACTGAATGCCAGAGTTCTAACAAGTCACGATAGGACTCAAAAGTGTCACCACACTCTGAGTCACTGCCCCTTTTTTAGATTCTGGTTTTCACAATGGAGAGATCTGAAAGTTAATCAGAGAGAGACATGCTGCATGAGTGATGCCTGGAGGTGTTTGTGAATTTCAATGTGAGAGAACCACTAGAAGAAATAACAAGGAAGTGACTGGAAAAATAGAGACCTCAAACTGCTCAGTAAGCTAGTGAGGTCTGCATGAGGCTGTACTCTGCAGGGAATCTCTGATCTGTCACTGTCTCAGATGGAGGGTGAATGCTATTCATCACGCAAACCGAGAAGCAAGCTGGTTGATTCTCCTTCCCTTATCAGAGGTGGTTGCAAGCCAAATACAACCGCATGTATGGCAACAAGCATGTTGTGTGTAACTTGTTGCATATGCTAACAAGAATGTTTTTTTTAAAGGATAGTGATGTGAGCTCCAAGGACAGCACCTGTAGCTGTCGGGTGTGGAAGCTGCCAGGATTCTGATCTGTGCATATATATGGCACATCACAAGCCTTCAGGGAGTCCCAGAGTTCAGCACCTGTCTTTCACAGCCAGCTGTTCTAAGGGACCGCCGGCAAAGAGCTGATGGTTCAGAGGGAGCCTATCTTTGATCATTGCTATGGTACTTCTGTTCTGCCACCAGCACCACCTACTCTCAGAGCTTCTGCACTGATATGTCACAATGGACTGGACCAACAGATTCTGGGAACACATCTGAGAATGAGCAGCAGAAACTGGCTAAGTCTGGGGACATGATATAAGAGTAACCAAACTCCCTAGATCAGGGGTGGGCAAAATGGTGCATCTGGCCAGACTCCCTTTCTCAGCACCCCCTGCCCTTGTCTCTGAAGCTGGTTTCCATGGAGACCCCAGCAGCAGTGGGGCCGTGATATCGTGGGGCCAGGGTTTCCATGGAGACTGGCCCCAGCAGCACTGGCAGGGTATGTGGCTGGACAGGAAGCTGCCCTGGGGCCAGGACTGGAATTTTGCAGTGGTGACAGCGTGGTCCAGAGCCGTGACAGAACCACAATCTGCTGCCTGCATGCCTCTGCTTAGGTAGCAGATCTCAGTTCTGTCCCAGCGCTGGACCATGCTGTTACCAGTGCAAGATCCCGGGCCCAGAGCAGCTTCCTACCCAGTCACGTGCCCTGTCAGTGCTGCTGGGGCCAGTTCCATGGAAACCCTGGCCCCATGCTGCCATGGCCCCACTGCTGCTGGGGTCTAAACCAACCGCAGCAGTGCAGGCAGGGGATGCTGGGAAATGGAGTCTGGCATGGGCCCGATCTGGACTGTGGGCCAGAGTTTGCCCACCCCTGCCATCTCCATCTCATTCTTCTCTTGACATCTGGCCATACCGTCACACAATACTTACCATCCAGGGGCGTCACTGTCACAGCAGCCACAGAACCCGCTACACAGCCAGACACAAAGGAATGGAAGAAGGATGCCTTCTCTCCAGTGTGCCGCTGCCCATGTTTGTTGATGTTGGCAAAGAGTGGGAAATAGATAATGGAAAAAGGCACATCTCTGTTGGCAAGAAGCGGAAGAATTAGTTAAAACCTAACATAGACTAATACCACACTCTTCACTGACAGCTAGTGTCTGATGAGAGAAGGTAAACAGCTCTTCTTTATCCTAGCCCTGCAGGTGTTTGTACAACATAGGTCACCATTACTACCTAAAATGGAGAAGAATTCTGGACCCAGTGGTTTTCCTATTGAAGTGTGGGACTAGATGAGGCAGGGCAACTCTTAAGGAGGTCAAAAACCTTCTGTCCAATGTGAACATGGATCTATCCAGGGCAGATGTGTCAAAGATATGGATCTATACAGGGCTGGATCTGGCCTGCGGAGCTGTCATGTGGCCTGCTGGAAATTTGGTGGTGGGACAATCAGCAGTAGCATTAATTGCAAAGGCTCCTGGAACTACAGCAACCACCACTTGTCACATCACTAAATTTCCAAGCTGAGGAGGGTCCCAGGTCAGATCTGGAGCATGGATCCATGTCACCTAGCTTGTGGGTTTACCTGCAGGCTGGAAATTTGTTGTCAAAACAAGCCACAGCAATTGATAGTGGCCTCTTGCCCCACTGCCGAATTTCTGGCCCTGCTGGCAGCTGCACAGACCAGATGACACAGCTCTGTAGGCCAGATCTCACAGACAGATGGGCTCCATGCTACTCATCCAGCCACTCATCTGTCCCTGCAGC
>NW_005841929.1:1170960-1172283 GCF_000455745.1 Alligator sinensis
TCTCCTCACCTGAGCAGCGTGGCTCCCAGGCCCTTGTACAGGCCTGCTAGTCCCTGGATCTGCAGCAGCTCCTTGGCGATCACAGTGGCAGAGGGGCGCCTGAATGCTGAGGTACGGTCAGTGGTGGAGGCACTGACTGGTGGTAGGTGGGAGGAGGCTGTCATTGGCCCATCTGCTCCCAAAACCTTTTGCTGGTGAACAGCTAAAAAGCAAAGGGAAAGAATTAGACTGGCCCCTGAACTGGGAGGGGCGAGACCCCTTGTATTTTGTGGAGCTCCCCCAACCCCAACAATCTGTGCCTGGCTTCCCTGGGACCCGCTACTACACTGGTAACCTCTTCACTGGCAACCAGATCAATAGCAGTCACTGCCCTGTTGGACCAGACCATACGTTAGATCTTGAACATTCGCATGCAGCACAGAGCTGAAAGTTCAAAGTATGGCTTGTCATTCTCCCTATGAAATTTCTTCTGTTTTTCTATTCAAATTGTATTTTCAAATCAATTTTATCATTGCTGAAAGAGTCTGGGGGTGCAGGAACTGTAAGTTATCCTCAGGGCCAGTGTCCAGGTCATTCCCTCTGGTAGAAACGCTGGGACAGGAGTCCCTGGGGGCTCCCCTGAAGCAAGACCTGAGATGATGGAACTGCAGAAGTCTCCTCTGAGGCACCATGAGAGTTGTATTCTAAAGGCTGCTGCAACACCAAGGAGATCTCAAGAAACAGGCAGCGAAAGGAACCAGTGCATAAAGCAAAGCAAGAACCCAAGTAAGATCCATTCCCACTGCTCCAGCCCAAAAGAGGGCCTCACCCAGTCGTCCAGCATCCTGGAGCTGGATTTTCAGCATCTCCATTGGGGAGGTGACCACCATTTGGCAGGTCCCAGCTCCACAGCCAGCCAGCATCTCCCTGGGCAGTGTTAGGTCCTTTCTGCAGGGAACAGTAAAGATACAAAAGGAGTGCATGGCAGACATGCACAGATTGAAGCAATTAATGGGGAGTACACAACCTTCTCATGTTACTCCTTGTTACTCTCAGACCATCTCTGCATGGATGGTTTCTTACAGGTTCACACTGACATAGCCTGATTTACAAGACATAGGTTAGACAGAGTAGTTCACACATCCACTCAAAGAACAGCAGGACAGACATCTACAAAATTTTCTAAACATGCTCCCAGCACAAAGAATACATTCACACACCCATTCATCCACAAAGACATCAATCATTCTAACACTTGTCTACAAAGGCCTTAGCTGTAAGGAGATACATATACAATCTCCACCCTGACCCCCCCCCCCCCAAACCCCAAAACCCAACAAAACT
>NW_005841929.1:1172314-1185688 GCF_000455745.1 Alligator sinensis
CCCCCCAAACACAAAACAACCAACAAACCTGACCATGTTCTTGATTTTGCAATAATGTACCTAGAGAGAAAACTCTTTCCTGACCTCAGCAGATGATCAAGTTAAGTCTTGAAGCATGAGATTTTACATTTATGCTTCTTATTCTAGTTACTGTACTATTAAATACTGGGTCTCAGATGCTTCAGAGAAAGGCAAAAGATTCCCATAACATTCCTGGACACATTCCCCTAAGCACCACACAATATACACACCAAACATGCACACACAACACATACTGTATATATGTACGCATACCCGCATGACTTTACACATGCACAACTACACATTCACACAATGATAAAGATCTACATAAACACAAAATTAAACATGCCTGTTCAAATAACTTCATACAAAAACCTCCACATCTCCCTCCTCCCCCATTCCTAACCATATTCAACTAACTTTTTACATGCATAAAGCCGAACTTAGAGAGTGATGTTTCCTCCATACTCATCCTGTAAGAGCAGCTGTCGAAAGAAGTCATTAGCAGCCAGCTTGATGGCTTTCTCTGGAGTGACTAGCGTCAGGTTCACAGCAGCTCCTAGGTAAGGATAGGGAATGGGAAATAAAGGGTTAATTCTGTCACACTCTAATCTATTAAAAGCCCTCCTCCCTTGAATTAGGCCAAGTGAGAAGTAAAGAGAAATTATCCTGTGCACTGTATCTTGGAGGCCTCAGCTAGTAACAGGTCAAAAGGGCAGAAGAGGAAGAGAGTTCCAAAGAGACAGCAAGGAAACCAGAGCCAGGCCTTGGGGGCAAGACAGCCTGGAGGTAAGGGCTGGGAATGCCTGGGAGCCTGTGTGCTGACAGACAGCAGTGCTGACAGACTAATGCCTGTGGAGCAGTAGTAGTTCCACACGGTGCTTCCTGTTGATCCTTGGGATGAAATAGTTTGAGCATCAAGCAGTGGGATGTTTGCAATATTGGGAAGGGACAGCTGGGACCAGCCTGCAGGCCAGGGTCTCCGAGGAGACACAAAAGGCCCTGTAACTTTGCAGGAGAGGATCTCCGTAGACAAAGACTAACAATAGGAAGGTCTCCTACACCCTCAGTTCTCCTGGAGTTTAGGGATGGGCAACAACCCAAGAAGTCAGTGTCTATCTACTCCAACATAGTACCTACAGAAATGAACCAAGCCAGAGAAAGGAGTCCCCAGCACCACAATGCTGTTTCTAGAGAAAAAAAATCCTTCCTGGTTCCTTCTATTCTAGCGTAACTGCATCTGCTCTTCTTATTGGCATAAATATGTTGTCCCGAGCATGAATTTAGATAGTTGTCTCACTAATACCCTGCAGCAGGGAGTTCCTCACGTTACATGTATATTGGGTAGAAAGTGACAGGGTGTGTGCTTTTATCCATTTTCAATGGTTAGTCTTTTGGTTTCTTATAAGGGGGAAGTAAAAAAAAACGGAGCAACAGCTGACCTTTCTGTTCCTTATCTAATATTTCTCTATCATATTGCCTTGCTTCTGATAATTTCCATTGCTTTTCTCCAAATCATTTCCTTCCTTTTGGATCCAGCATTTTCCTTTTCATTAGCTGTCAGCCCTGCTTACCAAATTCAAGCAGTGTCTTTGTGTGGGGCTGGAATTAAAGGATGCCTTTATTACGGAGTGGCAGGGGAGAGGCATTCAGCTGGAAGTCTGCCCTTCTGCAGTGGGGCTGGAACTATGCATTGGAAAGTTGCTCCTTAAATTCCCTACAGAAACTACCTCGGTATATGCCGAAGAATCCCTCTGAGCGCAGAGTCTTCACCAGGCAATCCCGCCTAGAACCAGAGAGAGACAGACACAGGGTGAGCTGCCCCAAGACCATTCTTTGGTTCACTACCAACAACTCTGTTACCTTAAATACAGCTGCAGTTTATTGCCTCTGTAAGCAGATATAAAAGGGCAACGTGGTCATGCCCTTGGAGGAGGCTGGCTAGCATATCCACTAAGTGCAGTGGTACATGGACATATACAAACATCTCGTAATGTTTCAACGTGGCTGTACTTTCTATATAGGGCATGGACAGAAGTGCCACAGAAGAGCCGTTCTGTGCCACAGAAGTGGCACAGAAGAGCTATTCCATGTATAACACAGCAGTGGTTGGCAACGTTTTAACGGGACAGGGACACTTTAGAACACAGCCTGGTTATACAAAAAGATAATGATATACCTGTGGCCAGGAGGCAGCTACTTTGTCCCAGTGCTATGGCCCCTTCTTCAAGTAAAAAATTTTTGCTTAGAAATATAAGACTCAAGATATAAACAATGATAGCTCCAGGTGGCAACTGACTACACCAATGCTACTAGTAGCACAGCAGCCAGTCCTGCCCCATGCACAGGAGCTGGCCAGTTATGCCTCTGGGAGTAGGCTATTCTTTGCTTTAGATTGAAAAGTATTGGTGCAGTGCCTTGGGACATCCCCTGGGTACATTTCATAACCATCTCCAGTTGAGAACCACTGCTCTACTGTACAGCTTGGCTAGCAGGGCTCCCAAAGAAAAACCGTGGAGCAATTTTCTTACAGGGAAACTGTGCAAGAAACTTCTACTTAACAAAAACTAATTTAAACAGCCCTGACTCTTTAGTATTTCTCTTGCCCTGCAGCAGAGGAGGACTTTGATTTTTAAGGCTAGAGGTGGGGCTGGAGGGTTTAATTTTGTTTTCATAGATTCATAGATGTAGGATCAGAAGGGACCTTGTAGATCTTCTAGTCTGACCCCCTGCCCTAGCCAGGAGAGAAAACTGGGCTCAAATGACCCCAGCCAGGTAAACGTCGAGACTCCTCTTAAATACCCCCAGGGTAAGAGCCATCACCACTTCCCTTGGAAGTTGGTTCCACATCCTAGCTGCCCTGACTGTGAAGTAGTGCCTTTGGATGTCTAGTCTAAACCTACCCTCTAACAATTTGTGGCCATTATTCCTTGTTACTCCAGGAGGTGCTCGGGGGAACAAGGTCTCTCCCAAACCCCGTTGGTCCCCCCTAGTAAGTTTATAGACGGCCACCAGGTCCCCTCTCAGCCTTCTCTTGCGAAGGCTGAACAGGTTAAGGTCCCTTAGCCTCTCTTCGTAGGGTCTGCCCTGCTGTCCCCGGATCATGCGGGTGGCCCTCCTTTGAACCCTCTCAATGCTGTCCACATCCCTCCTGAAGTGCGGCACCCAGAACTGGACACAGTACTCCAGCTGCGGCCTGACCAGCATCGCATAGAGGGGGAGGATCACCTCTTTGGCCCTGCTTGTGATGCTACTGTGGATGCACGACAAGGTACGATTAGCCCTACTGAACGTGTTCTCGCATTGTCGGCCCATGTTCATCTTGGAATCTATAATGACTCCAAGATCTCTTTCTGCCACCGTGCTTTTGCGAAGGGAGTTCCCAGCCTATAGGTATGCTGCTGGTTCCTACTGCCTAAGTGCAGCACCCTGCACTTGTCAGTATTGAATCCCATCCTATTTTAATTTGCCCACCCCTGTAACCTGTCCAGGTCCTGCTGTATCCTGTCCCTCCCTTCTAGCATGCCCACCTCACCCCAAATCTTGGTGTCGTCTGCGAATTTAAACAGGCTGCTCTTCACCCCGTCATCCAAATCGCTAATAAAGAAATTGAACAGTGCGGGCCCAAGGACCGAGCCCTGGGGGACCCCACTGCCCACATCCCTCCAGGTCAAATATGACCCATCCACCACCACTCTCTGAGTACGACCTCTCAGCCAATTTGCAATCCATCTGACTGTGAAGGCATCAAGGCCACAGTTACCTAGCTTTTTAATGAGAATGGGGTGGGAGACAGTGTCACAGGCCTTCCTGAAGTCCAGAAACACTACATGTACCGTGACACCTGCGTCCAATGGTTTTGTGACCTGATCGTAGAAGGCAATCCGGTTGGTCTGACCGGACCTGCCCCTAATGAAACCATGCTGGTTGCTCTTGGGCATCATCCCCGCTGCTGGCCCTTCACAGATGTGCTCCTTGATTTAAGTAAGGAGAGAAAATTCCATCCAGTGGAATTCACCCTGACCTGAAGGAAAAGGTTTTCAAATCTCACAGCCAGCTAGTGGTCACACAGCCCTTCACTTCGAAGCACTTACAAGCACTCTTTCTTTAAGCTTAAATAATCATTACTGTTGTTTCCCTGCACCCTCTAGTGACCAGAGCCTGTAAGACAGGTGCCTGCTCTTTCCAGGAGTCATTTTCTTTCTCCATACACCCAGAAGCCCTGGGAACTTAAGATATTTTAGCTCTGGAGACAGAAAATAGTATTGACCATGGAGGCTCCTCAAGGCTGAGGAATGAATAGGGGGAACAGCTGAGGAAATAATATTCCATGCCAGCCACCCTCAAGATTTTTGAGGGGCAGTTCCAGATTCACTCATTAGCACCTCCCCTTGGAGGTGGCGGGGAGGTGGTCTGTGAGCACATACATGCCAGTATAGACTCCTTCTCTCTGCTGGTTCTGAAGACGAGTTTTCGCCAAATCAATTGGGAAGACGCAGGTGACCCCCACCAGCCCAGCCACTCCTCCACTGATCAACTTTGCTGGAAGACTGAAAGGAAAAGGAAAATGAAAGACAGCAGGCAACACAGAGCAGGGCAACTCTCTGCATCAAAACAATAGCTGTTTCTCCTATTGCACCCCAATCTCTCCTGGGTGACAGCTCAGAAGGGACAAAGGCCATGCAAAAGGAGCTTAAGTCCTAAGACAATCGGACAGCTTTTACTGTCTGCAGCACCCATCATCAATTACTCAGCTTCCATGCCTCTCCTCAGCACCGAAGTTTAGCATCTCAAATACCCCTACCCTCAGCGAAAAGAGCTAAACGTTGTTCTAAAACGTGTAGATCTGGGAAGGTCTATCTTAATTCTGAATGTCAATTTAAAAACAGAACACCAAGATACTTTATGTGTACACACACAATTTTATGCAGAAAAATCTGATTTTGGCTATTGGGCTCTCTTCTGCTTAAATAGTGAAGTAATAGGCCCCATCCTTTATGCTCAGCCCTCTCCAGATGATTTCACTAATTAAGCTGCTACACGCAGGAGGGAGTGAAGAGGAGCTAGCAATGGAAATTTCAACTGCATAAAGAAAACCTGAGCAGGAGGGGAAAGGGATGTTTGCTGAATGGCCACCAAGAAAGTTTTGAAGGATGGTCCAGTGGGTCAAGACGCAGAAGACTTAGGTTTAAATTGTTGATTTGCAGCAGATTTTCTGCACGGCCTTGGGTTAGTCACTTAGTCTCTCTGGGCACATCTACACATGCACTTTAATGCACATTAGCTTATTTTGTGTGTTAAAGCATCGCTAAAAACATGCTTTGTAGTTAATGCACATTAAAATAAGCCAATGTGCATCAAAGCATCACTATAAACCATGGGTGCCTATATATGAGTGCAAAGGCTGCTCTGATGCATTGTAATTACAACACGTGGGAACAGACTCAATTAACTGAATCTGGTTGAGCATGGTAATTGTCACACTCCAGCCACCTCTGCGTTTCATACATCAACATCCCTGTGCTTCAAAATGGTGGTGGGGGACTTTATCTAAAGCTTGTTGAACAAACTTTAGATAAAAGCCCCACCACTGCCATTCTGAAGCACAGGGATGCTAATACACGAGATGCTCCAGGCGCTTTAATTAGAGCGTTTCTTGGAGCCACTTTAATTAAAACGCACCCCTCCTCCACCTCTGAGCTTGTGTACAGACACCCTATTCTTTTTAGTTAATGAGCATTAAGATTGGCTAATAAGTATTTTCCTAGTACCCCACAATGGAGGTACTAGATTTAATGCACATTAACTAATGTGTGTTAATCCATGTGTAGACATACCCTCTGTGCCTGGAAAAAAGTAAAAACAGCATGTCCCTGAGTTGCTGGAGTGTTGTGAGGAAAAATCCCTTGAAGACTGTGATGTGCTAATGGGATCCAGGTACCAGTAAGTACCTTAGGAGCACAGATAGTGAAGCAGAGAGAGCTGGAAAGCTGACCCAGGGGTCTCCTTGATCATTTTGAGGAGTGCTGTTCAAGTAAGCCTCCAAGGTAGCTTTGAAAAAATCTTAGCCATGGGGTTATCTGAGAAGATGTGTCTATACACACAGATCCTCACTGTAGCTGTCCAAGTGCTTCAAGCCTGTGAACTTGGCGACTTCTTTCCTAGCAATGCCTGTATAACATCTCATGTACACTGTGCTCTGTGCCAAGGGCAGAGAAAGAAGTTTGTACTTTCAGTCCTCAGTTCCTCCCAACTGCAGGATCCCAGAGGGTCAAGGACTTTGGGGAAGAAGGAAAGGCAGGCAGGACATGAAATGTGCCTATGGACAATACATTAAAAAAAACTCTTGTTCCTGGTGACACTTCTTTTTCTTTTCAAGTGCTTTACCCATTCCACTGTGGGAGACTCCAAGGCAGTGGACAGATCACTTGGACATGGATCAGAGGATCCTGCATGAACACCAACTAAAAGACTGCATTACCAAATGCAGTGACTACTCTGGAAGTGAGACATTGTTTGGTGTAGAGGTACCTGGAATTGGTACTCCTTGGTGATGTCAGGTACAGAAACATACCATAGGGTACCACAGACTTTGCTTGGGCCCTGGAGGAATTCAGGAGATATAGAAGAAGTTGCATCAATGGTCAAGAGAGATACCAGATTGAAGTGAAGAAAAAGCTAAAACTTAGTTTGCCTGGATATAGACATAGGCCAGAGGAGTTTCCAGTCTCACTAGAAAAAAGTGATGGAAGAGAGAAAAAAAATCCTATCAAAGAGTTCAAAGATCAGAAGAGAAAGAATAAAAGGAAGTCAGGTTTAGAAAATGGGTATAGGTCAAGCATGTGGTCTGGGTCAGAGAGCAGGAGCCAAGGCAGTTGAGAGGAACTGATGAGCAGGAAACACTTACCATCCTTTATGCCCTTGGACATTGCTGGAGGTGGTGGGGGCAGTCTTCTAAGTGTGAGCACTTGAGATGCATGCACCCTCACAGTGGAAGGTGGATATTAAAGAGAGTGAATATGTGCTTGAAGGTCAGCTCTGTACAACAAGAGAAGTTGTACAAGGTCTTGCCCTTTTTAGGGGACTCTGTTCCTTAAGGCCTCATTCCCAGGGCATGGGAACAAGACATTGACAGCTGCTTTCCCATGTCCTAGGTAGCAGACACAGAAGAGTCTTGCAGCTGCCCTGACTACTGGGGACCATCTTTTCTCTTACAGCTTCTTTTCTCCTAATTATCCTACTGGCTGGCTGTTTGACAAATACGTTTGTTTGACAAGTACACCCACTCCATTCAGTAGCATGTGCTCAAACTACTGACAGAAGGGACACCAAGGCCCTGGTTTTACCACACCTTGAGCTAAGCCTAACCTGAGCTTGAAACTCAGGTCTAATGCAGAGTCCCCAGGGTGGGCTGGGAAAGTTGCTAAACAACAGACTGAACCTGTAGTCTGCTTGGTTGGCAACTCCCTCTCAGACTGGTTAGCTGAGCACATCAGTCCACACGCTGTAAAAGCTCAGTGTGCATGTATGCCTCCCACATCTCCATCTACAAACTCACTGGAGTGGCACTGCCCAGCACACTCATGGGACTGCTCAGGCAGGCTCAAACACACTGAACTGGTGATGATACCCCAATGGTGAAGTTGTTGGAACAACAGCAGTAGGACCAAGATGCCTGTTGGTGCTCTTAGGACCTTTCTGGATGAATTAAATCTGAACTCTTTGTAAATGCACAGAAGTCACCTGGGTTTTCCTGCACTCCATCATCCAAAGCGATGTGAAGAGCAGGCCCACTAGCTCCCAGCTGCTGCAACTGACATCCAGGAGGCAGTTTCACAAGGGGCCACAGTTACTCACTGAAGGGTAAGAAACAATGGGAGTGACACTGACCTGATCTTCTTCTCGCTTCCCATTGTTCCCTGGGGACCTCGTTCCTTGGCTGCTGCTGACACAGGGAGATTCTTTCTCCACAGAGACGAGCTTCGCTTTGAAAGAGGCTGCTTTGTTCAGCTGGGAAACAGAACACCAGATCTTACAGCAGCACTTATCATGTGCTTCAGCACCTAAGGGCATATCGCACATACTGCAGCTCTGGTAATTACACCCAGGGCCAAGTAATACATCAATCAATAGGAGCACAATTCATCATGCACTTTGTATTGCCTCCCCTGCACTCTGTCCATTAGCTCATCACCCAAGGGACCAAAGTCTAACTTCCCAAGGCTCTGGGCAGCCTCAAATAGCCACTATTTTCTTTTCCTAATCAGTTCACCACAGAAACATTTCCTTTCCTCCTGCGGTGAAATTCACCCTATTACCCAAATTACCCCTGCCATGGGGCAAGGTTCCCTTCTGCACCATTCTCATGCTCTGGGCCCGGGGCTGAATTCCCAAGAGGGGCGAGTGATTCATAACCAAGTCAGCCTTGTTCTTCCAGTTGCTATGACAGCTTTCTCTGTGGGTCCTGACTACTCCCCGAGCTCCTGGAACAGCTTGTGGTAGCTCTTTGAGCTGGTGTCATCCTAGCAACAGGATTCTTAAGGAATCCCTGAACAGATGGCACAGAAGTACCCGTCATAGGGCTCCTGTCTCTGCTGAGAGGCAAGACGCCGAGGATCCCTGCAGTACAAAGCCACGACTAAAAGCCCCTGAGCTTCCCTCCCATCCCTCCTACTTCACCCACAAGTGAACCTTGCAGTTGCTGCAAAGGGAGAGAGAAGGGGCTGGAAGGCAGACAAAGAAAGCAGAGACAGCCACAAAACCCTCTTGATAGGATGCAGGGCAAGAAAGGTAGATGGGTTTGGAAGACGGGATGCAGTGAGCAGAATTTTAGCTCTCCATAGATTGCCCCCTTGGGACACCCAGCACGTGGGCATCGTCTCCTCATGTGCTAATGCCCAAGGAGTAGCAGCAGGCCCAGAGGTGTGAGCAGGTGCAAGAGGCTGTGCGACTGTAATGATGAGAGTCCAGCTGTTCAGTGGCTATGCACACTTGTTCTTTCTTTTTCAATAAGCAGGAACCACATCAGCACTTGTAAATAGTATTTTTTTAAATGACCACAGTAGCTGAAATCTAGTTAGGCCCCATGCCAACTTTCACCTCCCCTGCGCACTTCAGGCCTGCGTCGCAGCTCCCCCTGCTGGTCCGGTCCTGACCTCCCGCAGCTCTGCCAAGGTGCTTCATTTCTGACCTGAGACAGCAGCTGGACCGAGAGGCAGAAGGCACCAAGAGTAGTGGGGCGTTAAACACAGATCTCTAGCGCAAACAGTATATTTGGAAAACTGTGGGCTCTAGTGGGCCCCCAGGCAACCACCCCCATCCAGAATGGGGACCACATTTATTGCTTACTGCTGCGCTTCTAGGCTGTTTAGACAAGAGAAAGGTTTGGGATTCAGACTCTAGATTCACTGTAAACTCATGAGCACTAAGCAACGGGGCACACTGCTGACTGCTGCCAGCACAGGACCCAACAATGCTGTCTCCTTTTAAGTCCTTCCTGTCACATCAATAAATGACCCAGGGCACAGGCTGAAGAGGCGGCATAGTATCGGCTGGCGCTGGCCCATTTGAACTGAGACACGCATGCACTGTTTGGTCAAAGTCGATGAGTTTTGGTGACAGGGAAGCCCAAAGACTGGCAGAACTGATATTAATATTTGGGGTACAGGGTTACCCTAAAAACAACTGGAACCTGCAGCCATTTTACCTGGTTTTGTTATCACAAAGTGTAGCTACACTGAGCATGGGATGATGTGAAGTGAAGAGAGATCAGGCCCAACCTTACACAGTCCCTGCTGACATCCAGTCCCAGGACTGACAAGTAAGTATTTTAAAAAATCTAGATTTACTTAAACCCCCCCAAAAAACAAGATATTTACACAAAAATAAGTTCTTTTTACTTGGTGTCCAATGTTGGTATGTTTAAGGCTCATGTTTTATAGCTTTTCTTCATAGCCACAAAGGACACAAACATACATTTTTTAAATGACAGATGAAATGGCAGGCAAGAACATGCCTCTAGCATCTAAAATTTGAAGAAAAGCGCCAAGTACCACAAGACTTGTGATCAAATAGTGTGAGCTGGCAACATCACGGCAGGCTAATTTCTGATCCTTTTCCCCCATTATCACCCCCAGCAGTCAATGCATATCTCCCCTCTCCCATGCCTCCTTACTGAGCAGAGCACTTTGTGGAAGCATGTTTTCTAAACTGCACCTTGATCCAAGTGTGACAGTAGACAAAGTAAGGTGTGGGATGCAGCAAACTCTTTCAGCAAGACAATTCACTCATGACATTACTAAAGGACCTAGAGCTAGGCCTCAACCAACTCCAAACTCTGGGAAAGTTCAGATACAGGCCTGTATTTTGCAGCTTAGGTCCAGCTTTATTTGAAATCCAACTTCCAAGTGTCTGCCCAGTCAAGCATCACAGAAGCTCTACAAATCCAAGCAACAAAATGAGTTAAGAGTTCAGCTCAGCTTCTCAAACATCTCCAGTCTGGAACTTGCCCTGAAAGTGCATGCGTTTGCATGCAACTGCGAGTGTATGCACACTGGGCTGAAGTGGGGCTGGAGAGAAAAAAAGACTTACCTCTATTTCTAAACTATCACGTCCCTCCCTTCTCCTTGTTTTTTTCTCCTCTTCTAAACCCAAATATCTGACTCACAGCTGGATTGGATTCCTCTAGCAAACAAACCCCGTCATTTCCAGTCTAAAGAGACAGTTCACAAAATCCCATTGCTTTTAAGGAGTGTGAAAATGTTTTTTCCTGTTGTTTCACTTTATTAGTCCTTTCTTTTGGCTAAAAAAGGTAGTTGCTCCTTGCCCCTGCCAGCCAGAGCTTTCTGTCTGGGTGGAGACAGAGGTAACAACTGCCTCACCCACAAAAATGCCTGTTATGTTGTTAACCTCAAGCTAAAACAGGTTTTTAGACACACACGGGTTGGATTTCCTTTTCTTCTGTGTCACTGAGCCCCACCTTCCCAAGGGCTGGCTAGCTGCAATCATTCAGTTAATACAGCTGTGTAAGTCAGTGATGCAAAAGACCCTTTTGGTCAACCAGTCATGCCCCTGCCATTGCAGAATTGATTCCTAAATGTGGTCCTCTGGGGATACCTTCAAACTAGCTTTAAATGTCCAAACCAATAGAGCTTCCACAACTTCCCTTAGGAAATTATTTCATTACTCTCACCTTCAGGAAACATTTCTTGATATTCAGCCTTTTTTTTTTTTTTGCTCCCTCAGTTGCATCCCATTTCTCCTAGTATTCCCTCTTGTTCCAAAGTAAGTAATTTTCTCTCAGTCCTCAATGTCTAAGCTCTTCGCATATTTGCAGACATCAGTCTTTCCTCTTCCCTATGGAGTTATTTTATCAGTCTTGTCACAGAAACTTCTTGACCAAGAGGCACATGTGAAAGAATCACATCCCCCAAGACATCACCTCCCAGTTTGGTCCGGTGAATGCATGGGGGTTATGCTTCCCTGGGTAAGTTACATTCAAATGCAGGTACATCTCATCCATTTTCCCAGGGACACTTAAGGTAAGAAAAGTGTCTGTGATGCATCTCCCCTGGGAATCTTAAAATGAAGGCAGGTAGCTGTGTGGCGCGTTTCCCCAAATGCAAATCCTGGTTCTCATCTCATTTCCTTTCTACTTTAATGAAGCATCAATGATCTTGAGTCACATACACCTGCATTTAAGCGGTCGCTATTAAGATCCATCTTATAATAGAGTTTAGGATTAAGCTGCCTCATTGCTCTATGTCCTCACAAATCTTTAAATACTAGGTACCAAGTCCTTGATTTGTGCCTGGCCCTGAAAGGGAATATTAAAGTAAATAGCACGGTAGGAGTCTCTAACTTTCCCATGAAATGATAAAAATCACAATAACAGAGAAGGTGTCACTGAATATTCGCCAAAAGGAAATGTAGGTCATCTGTGATATATTCAGATGGTTTTTGCTGCCAAGGAGAAAGTAGCAGAGCTGGGCTTCAGGTCCAAACAAAACAAGCAGCTATATGTCATCCTGCATCGACTCCATATGTCACATCCCAGTTTTCCTTGCTGGAAGAAGAAGAGAAAGGCAAGCTCCTTTACTGGTTTCCTCCCCTGAGGCACAAAAGCTTAGGGTCTTCAGAATTCCTAAAATTGACCAGTGACAAATGCAACCAGCTCTTAGGCAGGCGCTTTTCCCATGCATCATGAGACACATCCATCCTTCCCATCCTCAGTAGCTCTACAGTCCCCAAATATTCTCTTCTCTCAACAAGCACTTGCTTTGGCTGTGAAGAAGGGACAAGGCTGAAGTGGAACTGCCTGGCTCGCTCACTGCTCCAGCACATCATTGCTCAAAGAGTGACCAGAAATCTGTAAAATCTCAGTCAGTGGATAACCTGTGCTTTGGGGGACAGACCAAAGAAAATGAGATTCTTTATAACCTCTTTGCACTGGGGCAGGCTGGAAGGTTTACAAGAATAAATGTCCCTTTTGTTCAATACTGCATCCACAAAAATGGCAAAGGGGAGGGGGACAGGCAGCTGCCTCTATCTGAGTGCACAGACTACAGGACAGGGCCTAATACTGGTTGCTCTGCTACACAATAGCTGTGCAGTGCCTCAGAGATGTAAAACCTGGGTCTGTGCCCTAAGTGGCGAAGCTGCTGGCAAGGGCTGGGCTGGCTGAGATGGTTGGTGTGGCAGCTACCATTTTTGTGCCCAAGTGGGTGCTTGGGGCACCAGCCCACTACTGCAGCCCCTGCCTGTTTTTCTGAGGGATATGAACATTTTGGCCCCAACGTAGTCTGTAAGGCCAGCTGCACCTTGGCTGTAACTGTGCTGCAAATTCTAATTAAGCAGTTACACTAGGGATGAATCTGACCTTTTTTTTAAAAAAAAGCATCTATTGCAAAGTCCATCTGAATTTTTCTAAATCCCTCTCCTGGGTTCATTTTGGTTTAGCTGGAAGAAGGCCCCCCCCAACTATCTGTCAAAGAGGAGCCATGGATTTGATGGATTGCAGTTCTCCCTGCCTCTGCCATGGTCAAAACAAAAGGTCAAAGCCCAAGGAAACTGCAAACAACTTTTGCCCACTAGCCCCGGAAGAATTAGCATTCATTTGTGACATGAGTGAACTTTTTACGATCCCTAGATGCTGGCAGCGTCTTATGGAAAAAAATGTGGAGTTAAAAAAAAAGTGCAGGCAGGGAACATGTGGTTTCCTGGTGCTGCTGGGGCAGGAGGGAGCAGCTGCACCCAAGCAGAAAGGAAATGCTGCTGCCAAGACCTGGAGAGACTCCAAGCCAGAAGGCTCTATCCCATAACAAACTCCTCCAGCTGCCTCTTCCCATGCCCACT
>NW_005841929.1:1185698-1226731 GCF_000455745.1 Alligator sinensis
CATGGCCTCTTGTTCTTTACAAGAGGCTTCAGAGAAAAAGCACAGAGCTGCCAAAACTGGCAAGGGACTTCCCCCATCTGGGAGCCGATTTTCAGGCTGTTTTTACGGTACAGTAAAAGCTTCCAATTTGCACTAATGCTTGGGAGGACCAAATGTGCTCAGCAAGCAAAGCAAATCTAGCTTTTGTTCTATTATTTTGCCAGGTGCTATTTGCTGTTGGTATTTTTATGCAGCATCCTTTACTATGCTCTAGTAAATGCTGTTATTTTGTCAAAACATTACACTGTGCTCTAATGGATTAAGCTTATGTCAAGGAGTCAGGACCCCTGGGTTCTGTTCCAGACTACAATGGATGGGGTGTAGGACTTCAAATAAGTTGCTTCACTTCTCAGTTCCTA
The DNA here is from genome assembly GCF_000455745.1 of Alligator sinensis. Classification (NCBI taxonomy): domain Eukaryota; kingdom Metazoa; phylum Chordata; order Crocodylia; family Alligatoridae; genus Alligator; species Alligator sinensis. The sequence continues at coordinate 1,186,097 of NW_005841929.1, forward strand.
GGCTAAATCTATCTGTATAATGCTAATGATACTTTTTAGAGCAGGTTAATATGAAGAATTTCCATTGCACAAGAAAGTCCAGTTTTGAAGTGTTTTTTTTTCCCTTGAAGTAGGAAGGAAAAGCCAAAATATTGAATTTTTTTGTGGAATGAGAAGTTAAAAATCGATTCCAAAATTTCACAACCAAAGAACCTTCTCATGTGACTGGACTGAAGCTGTTAATTTTAATTTGTTTTGAAGTAAATCGTGTCATTCTGAGCTGCCATGGTACCTCAGTCCCTCTCTTCTAAAATGGATTGTATCTCCTATGATGCACATATTACAATGCAAAGGGGAGTTAGCACAGCATCATGAGAGATTTAATTAGTCCTGCCAAGAAGAGGGTACCAAGAACACTCATTGCAGTTTCCGTGAGACTGCACAAGATCAGGGTAACATAAGACTTACCCAAAATGAGACACTGATTTGTTTCAACAAACAATTGTTTAAATTTGGGTCCATCTGACTTGAGAACATTTTGTTTAGATTTTCCTTATGGAAAAAAAAATGAAAATAGGGGATTGTTGTTCTTCAGCAGAAAATCAAATCTTCTGCAGGAAAACTTAATGAAAGTATAATGTTTTGAAGGGATTTTGCTATACACACCAAGGAGAGTTGAGAAATTCTATGCTGCAGTGTTCAAATCTAGTCTCCCAAAAACTCAGGCAGGTGTTTTAGATACGGTCATTTTCTATAAGAGACATTTCACCGTCACAGTGATTTTAGAAATTAGTTTGTAGTGTGGAAGTGTCTCTTCAGTTACAAGCAGTCCTAATCCTTCCCATCTCAGAGATCTTACAGTCTAATTCTTAACATAATACAAAAAGAGATTAAGCAAGAGTAGGGAGGGACTGAAGGAGGAAGCACAGAGGTTACTGCAGCAAGATTGCATGGGAAGTCAGCAAGGACTGGTGTAGAGCATGATGGAACAAGTTTACTCATGTACAGGTAACAAGCCTGCTGACTCCAATTTTGTAGGTGTGGCTGTAGAAGTGGATGTTGAGTGACCTGAATGGAGCGGGGGGTGGTGTTCATGGCCTCATGGGTCAGTTTTGGGACATACGGTTCCATGCCCAGAGGGCAGGTAAGAAAGTTAATGATGGGGCAGAGAGGAAGGGGACTTCTACTGGGCACTGCAATAAAACAAAAAACAAAACAACCCTGGCCCCTTTTTTATTCAAGTTAACATTAAGTAGACAACTGGACTGAAACAGATGGGCAATAAATGGGTGCAGCAGGGCTCCTGATCCTCATTTCCAGGCAGAAAGGATCTAGGGATGAATGTTGAGTCCGAAGGATTAAAAAGGGCTCTGCTTGCAGTTCCCTGTGTGGGATGTGGTCCACCCAATGGAAAAACAAGAGCAAAGCATGAGAGTGGCAGGCAGCAAAAACTAGAAAGAAGCAGAATGCAGAATTGGAGGACATGGCCTGGGCTGATGCTCCTCATTACAACCACGTGACAGCAGTTTGTTGAGATTAAAACAGATGAGCTTTGTCTCCATCTCTGCTGTCTCTTGAGCTTTCTCAGCCACTATTGCTTCTTTTCAGTGACTGGTTTCAATTAGTGTCAATTCATTTCAGAGCTCGTTTAGCCTGAGGATTGGACTCTTCCTCCCACCTCCCACTCCTCCACCACTACCAATCCCCTATGACCCAAATGCTTCCTGGAATTGAGGGAGCAGCAGAATTCTTTCCCTCCAAAATTGGACAATTCCCCGTTCCCCAGCTCTGAACTCTGGCCTCTGCACGTATGGATGTGGGAAGTGGGAGGTGGTAGTGAAATGTGACAAAATGACCCTTTGTTCTCCACTCAGGAGCTAAGGGATTGCATCTCTCTTGATGTCCATGGGCAGATCTAGGACTTTGAAAAAGGGGAGTGCAGATAGTGCAGTGCATCGTTTCATATAAGATAACACATTCTTCTCCAGTTAAAAAGAAACTAGAAGCTTTAATAGTATGGTAGGGACCTATGGCTATATTATTCATTTTAAGATTGAAGCAAAAAACAAATATAACTTTAGTGGAACATGACTTGATTTGCTATATTAAGTATAACAAAAAACAAACAAGGTCAATAACCAAGCAAATTAAATGTACCTCTCATTTGGATTCAGAAAACAAAATCTAGCCTTCTTGAGCATCTTGACAATGTGTCCAACTTTTCATTAGCAGTGATCTCCACATCTGAGTTAATGTTCAACATTGCCAGTCCATTGAGATGCTCTTCACCCATTGTTGAACAAAGCCAACTTTTAAGTCTCTGACACACATTTTTTTGTGGTATGTTTATTGTACCAGCTGTAGAGTTGGGAAAGCTGTTGGATAAAGGTGACTTGAGAAAGGGCACTTGATGCCTAGAAGTTTGTCCAACAGCTCTCCCAACTCTACAGCTGCTCCAATAAACTTATCACAAAAATGCTTGCCTGGAAAACAGTAAATACTGTAGTTAACCTAACTAAAATCTATAGGATACAGCACTGCAGAAATGTAGTGAAGAAGAATGCACAGATATATGGTCTGGGCCATCTTGAAGTGCTACCTTAAAAGGCAAGCCCAGGCTTTCACTACTGTTCTTCATGTATCTGCATGGGCTTGGTGCAGGTAGCCCAGCTGGCTATGCACATGGAATAGCTGCACTGTGAAGAGCATGACTCAGGACCCCAGGCCGCTTAACCCGTTTCCTGCTGGCTTCAGAGTGGGCAGTTTGCTCTTCCATTGCAGCAGCTGCGCTGGAAGGTGGGGGGCTGGAGCAAGAGGGGACAGGACTTTCGTCCAGAGTCCTGGCTCCCGGGAGCCCAGCCCAGTCACTTACCCCAGTCCCTCCTGACTTCAGTACCGACAGTTCACTGACTAGGGCAACAGCTGCGCTGGCCATGTGGTGGGGAGGGTGGAAAGAGGGTTGGGACTTTCACCAGGAGCAGTATGTGCCCTGAACTCTTGGAGCCCTACCATAGTTCCTACCGCTTACCCTATCCCTCTCTCTCCGACTGCTCCTCCTCCATCTCCCTTCTACCAGCTCGTGCCTCCCCCTCCAAGGCACTAAGCATGTCAGGCTTCCTCAATGCAGCTGAGTGGAGCAGCAATTAAGAGGGATGCATCCGCATCACCACACCCCCTCTGTATCCACCCCTGCTCACACCCACCTTCTCCTCAGAGGAACAGATTTCATCCTATAGCCTTAGATACTATGACGTACCAAGACTCCAATGGAGAAGCATGTTGTCTGCTCATTGCTCCTACCTTGCATCACAGAGAGGTGGCCAGATGGCAACGGCAGCAACTGGAAAGGGAGTTCTGACACTCATCGATGTTTCGTCCACCCTTGCTGTAGAACTATTGTTTATCATGTTATCCCTTGCTTCATGACTTGGGGCTCTCTGAATGTCCTGTCAGCAAAAGGCACAAGCTTCTGTGGGTTTAAGTGCAAGGTGCACATGAGACAACTAAGGTGGTGAATAATAATATAGCGAGTTGTCACTAACTTATATTATCAAGTAAAAAGTTCTTCTTTCAGTCAATGGGTGCAATATGCACTTATACTAGGAGCAGAGATAGTCTAGGAGACTCGGGAGATAGGTTTTTATTGCCAGAAACCAAAAAATTGGCTGAATTGTCCTAAAATTTGATTTTTCCATCTTGAAAGTGCAGCCAACGGCAACATCCACATGATGCTAAGTCACCATTTGGAAGGTTCTACAGACCTTCAGGAGAAGAAATGCTCTTATTCTTGTGGAGAGCGTTGTTTGATCAATAACTGTAAAGCCAACTTTGATGATTGTTTTGCTTTCATTTCTATTCAGAGAAAGGAGGGTCTGGAAAGAGAGAGTGTGGGTCTCCCATCACACTACTTAGACTTAAAACTGACTGGAGCAAAAAAAAGATGAGCATAACAGTTGAGAGACTGGTCCTATAGTGGCTCATGGTGGACAGCTGATGCCATTTAATTTCCAGACCCAGAGAATTCTTATGCAGACAGCGGCATTAGGAAGAGGAAATCCCAAGAAGGTGGCCAATGAGTTTTGGTAGATACTCTTGTATAAATGATCTACAGGACATTTCCAGGTGTTAGGATTTTCAGGATTACAGCTCAAAATGCCTTTGTACAAGAAGCACCTCTGTCAACTCTACAAATGCACAGGAAACCATTCAGGAGGCAACAAAACACACACACACAGAGCAAGGGTGGTTGCTATTTTAAGAATGTACTTTATACAAAATAACCAGTTTATATGGAAATAAATCTACAGACCGCCAAGGATCAAGCTTTTAAAAAAGTTCTTAAAAAAATTACCCAAACACACAGTATTAAACTAACTATTGAGGTAACTGTCGCTCTCGGGGAACAAAGGTAATCAGCAGACCAAGACAAAATATACACAATATAAAAATAAATAGCATTCCCCTTTCCAGTATTGACCAGGAAAGTTCACACAGCTTTGCAGCAGCAGGAGAGAAAAGGATCCCTGACACTGTGCTCCATAGGCAGGGGAAACTATGACCAGGGCTACCAGGAGCAACGGAGAAGGCAGCAGAGTGAGGTACCTGAGCCCCAGCCGGGGTTGGGGAGGAACATGTGGGAAGTTAGGGGAGGAATTCATCAGAAGCCATTCTTACATTGGATGCTTTTAAGATATCAAATGCAACCTCTACAAAGAAATGCTGAGCTTTTCCTGCACAGTCAGTTTGTTGCAGCACAGACAGTTGACCAGCTTCATTTCAAACTGAATTTAGAACAAGCGAGGCCAGGCCTGCAAACAAGTCCCGCACTCCTGCCAATGCTGCAGTGTGCAGCCCAGTGCATGTCAGATTCCCCTGAAGCATGTGGAGTTGGTACAGAGTTATTTTCACAGTTTGGTGTTGGAGGTCTCTGCTGCAGCAGCAACTCACAGTCTCGTTGCTCAGAAGCAGTTGCAACTGCTGTTACACTGCCTCCCCACCCGCTCCCCAAAATAAAATAAAACAGCCTTTCCCAGAAAGAGAAAAGCCCCATGCTTCACCCTCAGACTCAAACAGACAAATTACATTCTTTACAAACTTACAATAATACACAATCCCCAACATGTCCCAAAAAACCAATTTTGAAAGGAGAGGAGCAAGGACTTCCTAACCTCCCCTCAATGCAAAGTCAAACTGTAGCAGGCAGGCCTCAGTTCCTGGACAAGCCAACATATAATATGCACCTAACTGTAGCTGGAAGCCGAGGGTTAGAAAGAACAATGTATTTCAGCAGCAGGCAGGGGTCCCCCTTCCACCACACTCTTCTGTCTAGAACTAGTCTACAGAAAATGCCTGTCCTTGTCAACCTCCTTGTTTTCCTTCCCTTCTCAATGCAGGGCAGTAAACAGGACTCAGTTGGCTGCTTGGACCAAAGCAGTGCTTACTGCGGCAGCAGAGACAGCACATCAATGCCTTTATACAGCAGGGTATTCGTCAGCAACAGACAAGAGAAACCCAGATTGTGGTCAGTGGAGTCCTACAGTGCACCTAACCTCATGGTTGACCTCTCCCTCTAACTGAAGGGAAAGGACAAAACTGCCTCACCATGTATGCTTTTATTGCTGATGAACTCAGGTAGCTACATATATCAATCTATCAAGTAAGGAGGAGGTACAAGCATGGTAGGTGAGCACAATACATTTTAAACCTAAGCTGTCATCAAGGCAGGAGGAAGGAAGGGGGGAAAAAGAAATGTCAAGCACCATGAAGTTTGGGAATCCAAGAGAAACCAGTCTGGGGACAAAGAACAAGCAATTCCCCCTCAGGAGCAGTTCCTTAGGGCTATGCAGGAAGGGCATTCATTTGCTTCCAAAGGCAGCTTAATTTTAGTGAGATAAGCAATGCTGAGTTCAAGCCAAGTGTGTGTGTGTGTGTGTGTGTGTGTGTGTGTGTGTGTGTGTGTGTGTGTGTGTGTGTGTGTGTGTGTGTGTGTGTGTGTGTGTGTGTTGTACAGGGCACCTGTACATGAGTGCAGAGGCTGCTCCAACACACTGGAATTCCAGCACGTCAGATCAGACTCAGTGAATCAAGTCTGCTGGAGCGTGGTAATTACCATGCTCCAGCAGCCTCCTGCGTCTCGTGTATCAGCATCTCTGTGCTTAAAAATGGCAGCGGGGGTGCTTGAACTAAAGCTTGTTCGATGCGGCATAATTAGACTGGCACTCAGAGCTGCTCTAATTAAAGAGCTGCGCACCCCCAGCCCTCGGAGCATGTGTAAAAGTGCATGTGTAAAGGGGGCGGCTCCCGTATTTCTTGGATCGGCCCCCCACTCCCATTAGTCATAAGAGCTCTACTCTGAGTATTTCACAGTGACCAGTCCAGAGCTGCAGTGAAGCCTGCAGAGTAAAAGAGGCTTGAAATGAAGGAGTAGGAAGAGGGAAAATGCTGATGCACAACAGGGGAAAGCCACAGAGCTTAGATTCAAAAGGGCAGGGAGGTATCTGGCAATCACCAAGGTAGGCCACCCCTCCTACTTAGGTCAACCTACTGAGTCCATTCAAATACTTTAGACAATTGGCAGCTCTCCTCAATTCATTGATGTTATAGCCAGAGGCAATCATTAGGATTATCTAGCCTGATTGCTTGCACAAGGGCCAAAGGATCTCAACAACCATCACTGTGTCATGAAAAAGATTCATCTTCAAGTTTACCCATTTCTTGGGTGTTTCAGCAATAAAGGGCAGGATTTTAGATGATTCTCTCTTTCCTTTGATAGGGATCAAATCCAAATTTATACTCAGCCCTGAATAATGGCCACGTGCCAAACGTACGCCCGCTTCAAGCGATGGAACCAACTCCTACTTGCTCTCCCTACACACATGGCTTTCTCCCCTTGACCTCTATGATGAGCTCCATCTGTATCAAAAGAGGGAAGAACTTCCCCAGTGGAAGTACAGAAAACTGGTAGGTGACATGAATCAGTACACCGTTGGCCGTATTGTCTACAACATCTCACCACTTCTTCACTACAGCAAGCAAGAACCAGTAGCTAAGGGAAGGAGCGCTGCCAAAAGGTTACAATTTGGAATGCATGCTTAGATCATCCTGATTCCCAAGTCAAAATGCACGTTGACCTGACTCCCCCATGTACAGGGGACTGAATTAATCCAGTTCTCCTCTCTCTCATTCAAAGACACTTGGAAAAGAGGAGAGGTTTTTTCTGGGTTGTTTTTTTTAATTCTCCTTCCAAATGGTGGGGTGGAAGGGAGGTGGGAAGCAAAGAGTAAAGAGAGAACAACAGCATTCTAGCTAGGATCATTATGTGCCAGTTAAAAGTACTTTCCTTCCGCATGGCCGGCAGGGGACCTGCAAAACTGGAATGTGTTTTACCCCATCTGTATGTTAAACAGATACAGATGGGGAAAGGCTGAAGGCCAGTGCGAGACAGACGCCTTCTTGGTTACAATTAGGACAAGCTTTTAAAAGCCTGTCACATGACCTGCAGCTGCACCACCACTTTTCATAACCTGCCTTCTTAATATCAGCCTTACAGAGACTACAGTGTTCACACACCTGCTGCTGTTAAAACCCTCATGCCATGCACAAAGCAGAACAAAAACGCTATGACAGCTAGCCCTCTACACCAGTGGGCTCCAGGAAAAACTTTTACAGGATGACATCACCATGAAAACAGATCCAGCTGCACTGCTGCTATGGGACAACAGAAACCACTAGCACCCACACCATTACTTGTACTATTGTTCATTCTGAGGGACCCTTAGGATAAAAGGGACTGCTGATTTACCATTAAGCATGACTTTGTTCAGCATCATCCCCTCCTCACTTCCACATGTCCCCCACCCCAGCCAGAAATACTGCTACACAATGCAGGGAAGGCAACCCCCAGAGTGTCTCCACACTTCTACCTTGAAACTGAGGACATAGCAATAAAGAGACACAGCTGACTGAGAATAGCAGAAGAGAAAATACAACAGGCTATTGCTTAATTATAGCCTTTTTTAATAGAGGAGTGAATGAAGACAAGCTGGAGGGGAACTAGTTTTCACAAAAATGGAAGCCCCCCCTTTCCTTAGCTAGAGCTGTGACTAGCTTTCTGTTAAACCATCAGTTTGGATACCTCTCCAAGCCTCCAATCCAAATTTTCCAAACTGCACTACCCATAAGGCTCCTGTTAAGAGAACTGTGTCTGAATTTGTCAGGTGTAACTGCTGAACAAGAAAATCAGGAAGGTCTACTTTTGCAACAAGTCTCTTTACATCTTTTGAAGTCACCAAACTTGGCCTAGAAACTCTAAATTTGTAAAAGGGACTGGTGCTTTTAACTATTTTGGGGTGGTCTGACAGGTACAATTTGAAATTAATACAGTAAAAGCTCTGTTATCCGGCATCCCCCGGGACTGGGGGATGCCAGATAACAAAATATGTTGGTTAATTGAGAGGCCCAAGCAGGCATCTTTGCCTGTTTGGGCTGCTGCTTCTCCTGCTACATCTGGGGCATCGTCACCCCTCCTGTGCAGGCTGCTTTGCCCTGGGCCATGGGGGCTCAGAGAAACTGGAAGTGCCATGGTAGGCACTTCCGGTTTCACTTTACCTTACAAGCCAGCATGCTGGTTAATAGAGCATGCCAGCTTGTAAGGTGCCGGTTAACGGAGCTTTTGCTGTAGTTATATTATCACTGATTCCACAAAGAGTTCATGGGTTCCAAACTGCATTGGATGTAGCTCAATCAGTGTGCAGCCAAAGACAGCAGACTTCAGAATACTCTTATTTGAATTGCCAGGGCACGTAAAGTTTAAGGTGCTGCCAAATGCAGGAGTTCCACCAAGATCTGTGCACTGGAGTTCACATAAATGACAGCAAGTCTATGGAGATAGCAAATATTACATACTATCCACAGGAACAAAAAGACCAAGACGCCTGGGATAGTGTATACAGCTGTGCTGGGGCCACTTAAAATAAAAAAGCAAGGCATACTTTTTACAGAGGTGACATACAACCTCATGATCAAGAAGTCCAAGCTACACAGGCCAAAATGCATTCTGATCCAATGGAAAGGAAAGAGGTTTCACAGAGTGTCTTGTGAATGCAAAACATTTTCCAAGAGTCTGTCTGTACAATATTTGTTCTAAACATTATGTGGCCTTGTTTTTACACCAAATCTAGAATTATAGCAAAACATTCTCAGAATGCTTTCATACGTGATTGGCTTAACATGCTTTCTAAATAAGAATCGACTGCTTGCTTATTTATGTTACATTAGTACTTGGGGTTCCAAAGAGGGAGCATGGGGGCCCACTGGATTTTTGCTAAAAAGTTAACTGTAAACATTGCAGTGATTAGAAGTCAGATGCTTGAGAGAAGACAGTTTAAATTAGAAGTTGCATTTCTTCTACTTCTGATACCATGCCTACAAATCACTTCTGTCTACCAGTGGTTGGGAAAACAGGAATCTCTGGGTACTGTCTGGTTAACTTAATAAGCAGGGTTTTAATTTAAGTTGTATCGAGGATGGTGGACAAAACCCTCTTGCCACAGGGTATTTAAGTTAGAAGGAAGAGAACAAAGAGAAGACAACTAATGCTAGGGAAGGACTAAAAGAGCTAAGGAGTAGCAAGAAGAGGTGCAAGAGGAAAACGAGAAGGTCGAAATGCAAATGCATGTATACAAATGCATGTATGCAAATACAAGCAGTATGGGGAACAGAATTGCTCAATTACTACTTTGCCTTAGTTTTCACAAAAAGCTGCAACCACGCAGCTCACAAAAATAATAAAGACAAAGAAAAGGAAAGGCCAAGCAACATGGTAATTAAAGAGAGCATTAGAGAATTTTTGTTTAATTTGAATTTAAGTTGGCAGGCCTGATGAAATTCATCTCAGGGTCCTGAAGGAACTGGCAGAAGGGATCTTAGAACCACTGGCAATATTACCATACTTGCATACCACACATACCCTTTTCCCTAGAATCATCCCTCCAAAACTGGGATGCGTGTCTTGAGCAAGGAAAGTAAATTTTTCTTTGCTGGAATAGAAGCAAGAAAGAACAGAAACAAGCAGACACTACTGCAAGATGATTGCTATGCTGCTTCTTTCTTTGCCAGCTTCAAGGAAAGAGGGGACAGAATTCACCTTTCAAGGACAGAGCTATAGTATTAACCCCCCCACAGCATTTGTGGTCAGTATCCCCTGCAGTTAGCATTCAGCCACAAAAGGAAAAATCTTTTTTTCTTCATTCTGACTTCCCAAAACAAGGTGTGCATCTGATTTGAAGGCACCAGGTATATGAGAAAGTAAGGTCTTAAAGGTGGAGGAGACAGGAGAGGTTTCAGAGGCCTGGAAAAGAGCTAACATAGTGCCCATCTTTAACAAGAGGAAAAAGGAGGATCTGGAGAGTTATAGATTGGTCAGCTTGGAAGATCAATACCCTAAAAGCTACCAGAGCAAACTATAAAAATAGTCAATTTGTAAATACCTGGAAGAGGAAAAGCTGATCACTAACAGCCAGCATGGATTTGCTGTGAGCACACTGTGCCAAACCAACTTGGAGGCTTTTGATAAAGTCTCGTTCAACATAAGTAAACTGGATATCGCAGGCTAGATAAAATTACTGTAAGATGGATACATAATTGGCTCAATAACTGCAAACAGAGGGTATTAAAATGAGTCAAATCTCAGAACGGCAGGAGATTTCAATCAAGTTTCCCAGGAGTCTGTCCCCAGTCTGTTTATTAATTACCTGGATAGGAGAAGAGAGCACTTTCTAATCAAGTCTGCCGATGACAAAACTGGGAAGGATTGCAGACATTTTGGAGGACAGGAGTAGAATTCAAAATGATTCTGACAGATTGGAGAGCTGGACTAGAAAGAGGAGAATAAAGTTCACTGCAGAAAAATGTAGGGTGCAACATTAGTTGGAAGAATAAATCAAATGCACAAATACAGGGTGAAAGAAAACTGGACTCCATATTTTAAGAAGGATGTGGATAAATTAGAGAGGGTCCAGATGCAGGTAACAAAAATGATAATGGGGTTAAGGTGGCAAGCCACAGGAGGAAAGGGTGAGCCAGGCATATTATTCTCAGAGAAAGGAGACTTAAGGGGGAGATGATTGCAGTTTTCATATATTTGAAAGGCTGCCATAAAGAAGAGGTGGAACAACTGTTCTTCCTTACCACAGAAGGTAGGACAAAGCAATGGCTTTAATTAGCAGCAGAAGTAGATTTTGACTAAATCTCTTGATAGACTTCCTTACTATTAGGACAGTAAAGCAGTGGAACACATTGCTCAGGAAAGTTGTGGAATCTCTTTCACTGGAGGACTTTAAGAGGAGACTGAATAAGCATCAGACAAAGATGATTTAGGATGTGCATACCTGCACTTGTAGGGGGAAACACCAGATGACCTGCAGGGTCCCTTCCATCTCTCTGATTCTCATCCTGCTCACTACACGCCCTGTAGGGCAGGGAGTGAGTAAGTTACAAACAGGGCACACAGTGCCTAGTGAGATGAAGTCCTGATACTTTACTGGGATTCCACAGTGCTGTAATAAAATTAACATCTATTTACAAAATGCTTGATAATCAGAAATGAAGACTCAACAAACAGCTTTCTCTTTCTAACCTGGTACATCCTGCTCCTATATCCTAATCATGGTTCCTTTATGTACATTTCTAACATAAATCATGGGCCATCACAACTGTAGCCAATGCTTTGATTATATATAAACTATACATTCTACTGGAGCCACTTACCCAACCAGAGACCTTCCTAGAATGAATCAGCTACAAAATCCTGTCTCTTGTCCATACGTAGATCACATTTGTTCCTTCCCTCCCCTCCACATCATCTCCACTAGGTCAAGAGATGGCAGTATTTTCATCTCACACTTAATGCACGTGGTGTTCAAAACACCTGCCACTACTTTCCATTCCATGACCCTCTCCAAAGCACCACTGTTTTTGTTATCAGACTGACACCGGACCATCCATATACACTATGATCACCCCTAGGACCCAGTTTTCATTGCTGCAGGCCCAGAGTGCTTCACTGCATTCTCCATAGCTTCCAAACTTTCCTGATCCACAAAGAATAACAGAGAGCTTATAGTAATTTGAGAAGTATTTTCAACATTTGGGATAACTGCCAACCAAGTGAAGGGCATATTCTGGTAGGACAGGAGTTGTTTGTAGAAAATGAATTCAGTTTCCAGTTTCAAAGAATACTTTGCCACAGAGTTCCTTGGTTTTTAAATGTTCTTTCCATTTAAAATGAGCTGAAAGGTATTTTCTGAGCAGAAGCAACTGGTGTATTAAAAGTGTTTCCTAGATTTATAATCTGGAAATTTGAATATATCTGTATTTTTAATAAATATTTGTCACTGTTTCAGTATTGCTAGTTAGTGAATGGGGCCAAGTGTGTTTTGAATTGGAAGATACTACTCGACTCCCGTTCATTCTAGTGAGACGCAATATATCCTGTGCGCCAACCAACACCACACTACCAGGAATAGCTGCTGCCTGTTTGCGGAATATAATTAAAAAAAACCCAAACAATTAAGACCAACTTGGCCAAATCAATGTTCTGCATAATGAGATCTGTGAAAGAACTTTCACAGAAGCTTTGCTATAATTTGTTTACAGGCCTAGGTTTGGGCATGAACTAAATAATCTGAGCGTTGTTATAACAGTGAACAGACACCACTCACATGAACATGGAGAAAAGATAACTGTGCGCTATAAATATCCTTGCCACTCACTATTTCTGTGACTCTAGTGGGAATAAAATTACAGCAACCTGCATCTGGGTAAGAGTACACAAAAATTAAGGGGTGCAATTACACTCTTGTTATGCTTGCGGGCACAGGGCTTCGAAAATGCCTGTAACCCCAGTCTGTACTATGAGCAGTAAAAAGCACAGAACAGAAAGGATGAGTAGTAAGCATAGTATTAAAATGTTAGTCTTTCCTCATCCTCATAGTTAAAAGAATGCTTTTTTTTTTTTTTTTTTTTTTTTAAGCTTAGGGTTTTTGTTACTCACCAGAGCTCTGAACAAATCTAGTAATGCCACAGGGGCTAGGCAAAAATACTTCATACTCAGAGGATGCATTTCAGAGACTCTGGTATTGATTTGGAAAAGACTGCTGGTGGACGCTCAAGGCATGATAACCTAGCAAATGAAGGCGCAATTGCAATCTACCCAGCACATCTAACTATAGCATAGAAGATGCAATGGTACCAACTATGTGCTAACAAGCAAAGTGGTTACATACTCTGATTGCTAGAACACTCTCAGGCCTGTGCTATTACATCTTCATTGCTATCATTACCCCTTCTCACTGCAGAGACATACCCTCAACTTTAACCAGCACCACACCCTGTTATCAATACCAGAGATCTACATAGTTTCACCAGTATACCTCAGTCTTGCTATACAACATCACTTTCTTTTTAGCTCCTAATGCCAATCTGTCTGCCTGTTTGGTAGCTTCCTATGAAATTGACAAAAATCTCTCTCTAAAGGCATAGGTGAAAATCTACCAAACTCATTTAACTTTTAAATTAAAGCTACATTTAAATCCATGTCTCTTGTCAGGAAAATCTACTGCACTAACCTAAGGCAGTCTTGCTCTTCTCCCAAATGCCACACTTAATGATTTTATCTAGAAAAAAAAAATTCCAACTCACCCTTATCTACTAACTTGCAAATGTCAAAGTTGGGGCCTCAGTTGGAAAAATTCTTTGCAAAGATCAGACGGATCCTTCTCTTAAAGCAGTTTCATGCTCCTATCCCACACATAAGCTGGAGTTGTCAGGAATTACGAGAGACTATCCATCTGTTGCTGCTTTGTTGGTATCAGGAGGCAAGAACAGCAAAATTGCTCTGAGAGAAAACTGGGAACATTTCTATTCCTCTCTCTGTTCTGAGAGGTGTTACATGCTAGCACCGTATTTGCTCCAACAAAGTTAACTTTATGATACTACTCCATGACCTCGTCTTCAAACTGCACTGCTTCAACTGAAGCACAGAGCACCATCTGCAATGTTCTGAGACATGAATGACTGGGATCACAATTGTCAGGCAAGGTTGCTACTCTGGTCTAGGGGGCAATGCCATGAGATCTGTCCTGGTTTCAATTCCTGGTCCTGGTTTACTTGTTCCCCATGATGGCAGGAGCTGGAAGTGCACTCAACCTGTGGATGAGAGAGTGGAGTGCCATGTTTTGCTCCTGAAAATCCCTGCGATCAATTCAAGAGTAGTGTCTCAGCCTCAGAGTACTGGAACGAGGGTGGGGAAGATTAAAAAAATTACAAACAGTTCCATCATCTTCCCCCCACTGCCCTAGACTGAAAGATTTCAGTGTGACATGATTGTAAACAGTTAAGGATCACCCCAGTGCTATGCCCACTACAAATTGGGCCCCACCCCCTCCCCCCCCATTATGTACAATACATTCACCAACAACAAAAATTTATTTAAAAAGGCAACAGGTAAATTCTGTAAACTGGATGCAGCTCCAAACACACACATTAATACTACAAGTAAATTCCATCATCATCCTCTTCCACCCTGAAAAATATACCTGAGTTTAGCAGTTCATGAAAATTTCAATCCCCATACCTCCCTACCCAAACCCTTCAAACCCTGAACAAGAGACAGTCCTCAGTCTTGAAAGCCACCAGTTTGAGATGCTTCCTCTGTGCTGTTGAGATCAGTCATTCAGCTGGCCACGGACCCACAACTACTCCATGTTTAAAAACACAAAAGCCATCATGGCATCATGTTCCACGTGACTCTGGAAGCTATGCGCTGCTACGGATTGCGGAGTCCAACCCTTTTCCCCTTGTCCAAATCACGTGGCTTTCATTTTCTCAGGGTTCTTCCCTCTGTGGACTAGCTCTGGAAAAGGGGGAAAAAAATTTAATGTTTACCAGGGGGTGGGAGGGAGGGTACAAAGAAAAAGCTCCCTCATTTACATAACATTTGTGACAGGAGAGTTGGTCCCAGGTAATATCTGCAATCAGGGATCCAGTTATGATTACTAGGATCCCCTTCATATGTCATTTCACCCCTCCTTCCCTGCCAATACTTAATAGATTTCCTTACCTCCCCCCATTCTAAACCCACTTTCAAATATTTTACTTTTTAATCAGGGAAGAGAAAAATTCTCATCTGAACTTCTTTCTTTGGTGGCTCTTACTTGATCCAGAGGCAATGCTGATGGTTTCTGTGGTGGCAGCTCCTCTCGGGACATAGCTGCTATAGGCACCTTCGGGAAGGGGGCTTGGGGCTGATGCATTTGCATTCTGTAGCCAGAAAGAGAATGGAAAGAGTTTTAGCACATAAACATCGAAAATAACTCTCATCATCTTTCCACATCCAGATTATTTACATATATAAGAAAGTACTTCAATTACATTAAAGTTAGCCCAACCTTCCACTGGACTCCACCCCCCTTCGCCTCAACCACTTCAACGAGTGAGGGCCTTGTTACACATTACAGTTAGAGAACGTGTTAACTGCACTTAAAGGGCATCTATACATGTGTCCAATACCTGCTCCAGTGCATGCTAATTAGCATGTGTTAGAGCAGACTCAATTAATTGATTCTGCAGGAGGATGCTAATTAGCACACTCCAGCAGCCTTGGCATCTGGTGTACTCAGCATTCAACAAGCTTTAAAGTGCCCCTGCCATCATTTTGAAATGCAGGGACGCTGAATACATGAGACATGGTGGGCGCTTTAATTAAAGCTCTAACTGAAGCACCCCTCCACCCCACCCTGGAGCACATGTAAAGATACCCAAAATGACTGTATTAATTGCACTTAAGTAATACATGTTCAGTTATCAACAGACTGCTCCAAGAAAATAATATGAGCACAGCTTGCTGGCTGTTGGTCTCTGCCCTGACATCACACTGAAATCTTGAACCAGCTCCACTACAGCCCCAGGGCTGGGACCAACAATCAACTCCAATGCTGTGCAAGGGCTGGGACTGACAATCAGTTGAGCAGTGCTAGGATAGTTTGGAGATTAGCAGTTAAGGGACTCCATCAGTGATAATGACAGCAGAGAAGTGGCTTAACTGCTCATTTCCAAATTAATTTTTTTCTTTACATGGATGATTTATTGTTAGAAAGAGCAGTTGTACTTATTCACCAGACTTTGTGTCTCAGCACTTTTCAGCACCATGTTTCCTGTTTCTCCTGCTATGCCTTTTCATCCTCCACGCCACAGGCATTTATCCAACTTTTTACTTTAGAGCCACCTCATTCCAAGACCAACAGGCAGAGTTTCATGCTAGTGTCACTGAGGCCTTTCCTTTGACCCCGAGACCATATACCTTGCAATTCTCACCTCAATGGTCATGCCCCCCTGCACTGTTGAGAGTCTCTGGGTTAGGGTCAGAGGGGAGAGCAACAAGGGTGATGTCATGGTAGATGTCTGCTATTGACCATCAGATCAGGAGGAAGTGGTGAATGAGGCTTTCGTCCAACAGCTAATGGAAGTTTCCCCAATCGCAGGCCCTGGCTCTCATGGGGGACTTCAAATCATCCTGACATCTGCTGGGAGGGCAGTTCAGCAGTGCACAGGCAATCCAGGAAGTTTTTGAAGTGTGTTGGAGACAACTTCCTGGTGCAAGTGCTGGAGTAGCCAATTCTTGACCTGCTGCTCACAAACAGGGAAGAATTGGTGGGGAATGTAGTAATGGATGGCAACTTGGGCAGCAGTGATTATGAGATGAGTGAGCTCAGGATCCTGAGGAAAGGAAGGATGGAAAGCAGCAGAGTAAAGACCCTGGACTTCAGAAAAGCAGACTCTGACTTGCTTAGGGAACTCATGGGCAGGATCCCCTGGGAAACCAGACTTAGGGGGAGAGGAGTCCAGGAGAGCTGGATGTACTTCAAAAGAAACCTTATTGAGAGTGCAGGAACAAATCATCCCGATGTGCAGGAAGACTAGCAAGTATGGCAGAAGACCAGCTTGGCTTAGCAGGGAACTCTTCAGTAAACTGAAGCACAAAAAGGAAGCTTATAAGTGGAAACCTGGACAAATAACCAGGAAAGAATATAGGAGCATTGCTTGGGCATGCAAGGATGAAGTCAGGAAGGCCAAAGTGCAATCCGAGTTGCAGCTAGCAAGGGAAGTGAAGGGTAACAAGAAGGGTTTCTACAAGTATGTTGGTAGGAAGAAGAGGATCAGGGAAACTGTGGCTCCCTTACTGAATGGGGGAGGCAACCTTGTGACAGAGGATGCAGAAAAGGCTGATGTGCTCAATGACTTTTTTGCCTCAGTCTTCACAGGCAAGGTCAGCTCCCAGACTATTGCACTGGGCAGCAGTTTGGGGAGGTGAGCAGCCCTCAGTGCTGAAAGAACAGGTTAGGGACTACTTAGGAAAGCTGGATGTGTATAAGTCTATGGGGCCGGATGGGATGCGCCTGAGGGTGCCAAGGGATTTGGCTAATGTGACTGCAGAGCCATTGGCCATCATCTTTCAAAACTCATGACAATCAGGAGAGATCCTGGATGATTGGAAAAGGGCAAACATAGTGCCCATATTTAAGGAAGGGAAGAAGGAGGATCCAGGGAACTACAGACTCAGTCAGCTTCACCTCAGTCCCTGGAAAAATCATGGAGCAGATCCTCAAGGAATCTATTTCTAAGCACTTGGAGAAGAAAAAGGCGATTAGGAACAATCAACATGGATTCACCAGAGACAAGTCATGCCTGACTAACCCGATTGCCTTCTATGACAAGGTGACTGGCTCTATGGAGGTGGGGAGACTGGTGGATATGGGGTACCTTGATTTTAGCAAAGCTTTTGATGCAATCTCCCACAGCATTCTCGCAGGCTAGCTAAGGAAGTACCAGCTGGATGAACGGACTGTAAAGGTGGATAAAACACTGGCTGGAGCATCAGGCTCAGAGAGTAGCAATCAATGGCTCAATGTCTAGTTGGCAGCCAGTATCAAGTGGAGTGCCCAAGGGCTCAGTCATGGGGCCAGTTTTGTTCAATGTCTTCATCAGTGACCTGGAAGATGGCACAGAGTGTACCCTCAGCAAGTCTGCAGATGACACCAAGCTGTGGGGAGTAGTAGATAGCAGGGCCATGCAAAGCTTCAATTGCTGATTTGATTCAGAGGACATTCAGCCCGATTTAGCGGCCAAATCTCTGAACCTGAATTGAACTGGGACACCAATTAAAAGGTCTGAATCAATTTGGAAAAGATTTGGAGATTCAGGCAGTCTCCACCCGCTGCCGCAGGGAGCTGGACCTAGGCTCCATGCCAGTAACTAGGGGGCAGGGCCATGCAAAGCTTCAATTGCTGATTTGATTCAGAGGACATTCAGCCCGATTTAGCGGCCAAATCTCTGAACCTGAATTGAACTGGGACACCAATTAAAAGGTCTGAATCAATTTGGAAAAGATTTGGAGATTCAGGCAGTCTCCACCCGCTGCCGCAGGGAGCTGGACCTAGGCTCCATGCCAGTAACTAGGGGGCGGGGAGGGGGATGGACCATGGGGGGGACCCCCACTAGGCCCCATCCCCTGACTGCCCCCCAACCCCTGCCTGCTCTCCCAGCCCCATCAGTGGGCTTTTTAAGTGTCAGGACACTGAGGCCAGGTTGGGCAGCCATTGACAGGGCTGGAAGAGCAGGTGGGGGATGAGGCCGGTTTGATTTGGGACAGTGATTTGAATCACTGAATCGAATCACTGTTCCCTGAATCGGCTGAATCCGAACTGAATACTAGCCGCTTCGCACAGGGCTAGGATTCAGAGTGACTTAGATAAACTGGAGGATAGGGCCAAAAGAAATCTTCAACAAGGACAAGTGGAAAGTCCTGCACTTAGGGCGGAGCAATCCTATGCACCGAGACAGGCTGGGGGCTCACTGGCTGGGCAGCAGCTCTGCAGAAAAGGACCTGGGGGTTACAGTGAACAATACGCTGAATATGAGCCAGCAGTGGGCCCTTGTTGCCAAGAAGACTAACAACATACTGGGCTGCATTGGTAGGTGTGTTGCCAGTAGGTCTTGGGAAGTGATTATTCCCCTCTATTCAGCACCGGTAAGGCCACATCTAGAGTACTGTGCTCAGTTTTGGGCACTCCACTACAGAAAGGATGTGGACAAATTGGAGAGAGTCCAGTGAGGGCAACAAAAAAGATAAGGGGGCTGGGAGACATGACTTATGAGGAAAGACTGAGGGAACTGGGCTTATTTAGTCTAGAGAAGAGAAGACTGAAAGGGGATTTAATAGCAGCCTTCAACTACCTGAAGGAAGGTTTGAAAGAGGATGGAGGCTAGATTGTTCTCAGTGGTGGCAGATGACAGAGCAAGGAGCAATTGTCTCAAGTTGCAGCAAGGGAAGTTTAGGTTAGATATTAGGAAGAATTTTCTCACTAGGAGGGTAGTAAAACACTAGAACAGATTACCCAAAGAGGGGGTGGAAGCTCCATCCTTGAATGTTTTCAAAACCCAGCTAGACAAAGATTTGGCTGGGATGATCTAGTTGGAGATTGCCCTACTTTGAGCAGGGCGTTGGACTAGATCACCTCCTGAAGATCCTTCCAACCCTAACTTTCTATGATACTCTATACACAGAGAAATAACTGTTTCTTAATTCCCTCACTAATGCACTTCTCAGCAAGAGCACAAAGGTCAATTCATTTTGGATATATGAGGAAATAAAAAGGAGACTTTCTCTTGATGGAAATTTAGGGTGGCAATGTAGAGGGGAGGAAAGGGAGCAAATCTGAAAGAAACATGGAGTTTACAACAACAGGAAGTTAGCTGTAACTTTATATTATAGGCTGCTACTGCTGCTTCTCCATTATGAGACTGCATAACGCTGAGCCTCTCAACGTCTGCTGAGAAGACATGTAGAACTGGATAACCTAAGCAGGTCTTCCTCGTTATTATTACTGTATGCTTTAAAAAGCTACCATTAAATTCCCCCAAAATTTGGCAGACATATCATCAGACCAAGCCTGACCATTTGTTTTTCCTTTTAAACAAGAGATTACAAATGTGATTTTTTTCCCCTGGAACTAGTGATCATGCATCACAACCCCCTTTTTGTCTCTCATTCTTGTGGAAAACATCTTACCCCGGTGGTCTATACATGTTCTGGGGTGGTCCCCCCATGCCACTTCCACTACCTCTCTGTTCCATCAGTAAGGCCTGAAAGTGACCCATGTTCTCTTCCCGGCAGCGATACAGGGGTCCCTCCTGAGATAGGCCATTGGCCTGGCCAGTGGCAGGATGATGAGATAGGTGAGCATTTACTGGTGATCCATAGGCCCTGGGTGGGAAGTGACTGGCTGGATGCCGAGATGCATAAGGAGACCCAGACTGTAGCATCACCCCATGGGGAGGGAAAGCAGATGGACCAAATCCAATCCCAGAACTCAGAGGTGGAGGGGGAGCCCCATACAGAAACTCCCCTGCTGCCACTGAGCTCTGTCTCTTGGTGGCTGCATTGTGGTTGTCCAAATCAAGAAACTCTTTGGGACTCTCTGGCCTTTCCTGGGAGTCTTCTGACTTCTCATCTTCTGGCCCTGGATCCTGCCCATCACTTGGAGGAACCTCTTTGGCGCTTGCCATGTCCATTCGGTTTGGGGAGACCAGGGCAGTGCTCAATGCTTCAGAGCCATCTAGACTATCCATGTTCCCTCTGTCAGAGAAGGCAGGCCTGGGCAGAGCTGGATGGCTGGGTGGATGCCCACTAGGGCTGGCCTGGGGATGGAGAGGGCTCTGCCAGTCCGAGTAGCCTTGTGGGCAAGTATAGTAAGGAGGGCGTTGGTAGTGGTGGTAGGAAGGTGGAGGTTGTGGCTGATAGGGGTATGGCATTCCCTGATGGTGGCGATACCGGGGAAAGACACTAGGGTGGGTGTTACTAGACTGAAAGCCCCGAGCTGGAAAGTGTTGTGGATGGGACACAGGGGTGGGATGCTTCCCCCCCATCACAGGGTTGAACCCCTGGAGTCCTGGATTGATATGGTAACGTGCCGTTGAATTTGGATACTCCAAGCCCGGCATGTAGAGGGGAGGAAACTGATTTGTAGCCCCACCCACAGAGCCTCCATCCACACCAGGAGTACTGGTGCTCTGTCCCATACAAGGCACAGCCGCTTCTGGCAAAGTCTTCCCCGCACTGCAGAGGGGCTTCTCCAGGATGCTAACAGCCAGTCCTTTTCCCTCAGTGCCACCGGAGGACCCTTCACCGAGAGCCCCATTCTCAGGCACAGGCCCTCTCTCAGAGGCTGTCACAATGTCCCTCACACATCCCTGGCCTGCTGGGCCACTGTAGGTGCTGTCTGCTGGCCAGGCACTCTTGCTCTGTGTTGCCTTCGGGTCAATTTTAGTTCCAGAGTTATCACCCTCCCCATCTTGCATCAAGCTCCGTCTGGTACAGTCCATCTGCAGGGTGGGTTTGGAATGAGGTAGCAGTTTGGGGTACATCCCTTCTGCAACACTGATGCAGTGACCCTTCTCTTCCCCTCCAGGAGGGGGTGCTGCTGCAAAAGAAGTGGAAAGAAGAAAGAGAGAGGTGGGGGTGAAAGAGACTCATCGCTGTTTGACTTCACAACTTTAGGACTGCTTTCTCCCTCCTGCCACCCAACCCCTTCTTTTGCAGCCCCAACACCACTTACATTGCTTGCTACGCCAGAAAAGTACAGAGAGGTGGTTGTTTTGTTTTTGGGGTTTTTTCTCCCCCTTGTTATGGAATTTTGCTTGTACAGCTCCAAGGATACTTAAGCATGTGTCTGCGGTTCCAACCAGGCAGCAAACCCCAGCCAGCAGCTCCGGGGCTACTCCATCCCTCTGTCTCCCCCTTCCCCACTGCCAGCCTAGCCTGTAACATGCAAAAAATTAACCCTAGGGAAAAGGTGCTCTAAAGCGGAGGGCCTTCATCTAATACCTCATTAGAGGAGATGTAACAGGGGGCCTACTCCGGGCTGATCTCACTGTGGCCCGCCCACCTGTTTCTGGGCTAACTGCCCACCTTCTCGCCCGCCATGCCTTGCTAGAATTAGTTAATGATGTAATTAAGTGGGAGGCTGCCCATTTCCTGCCCCAATGCCAGGGGGCGCTATCTGCGGCTCCTTTCCTCCCCTACACTGCAGCCCAAGGCTCACAGATGGCATCTCGATGTTATCATTATCGCCGGCCCCCACTCAGGGCCCCAGAATCCTCCTAATTGAACCCCACCTGGATTCCTCTCCTCAGGCAGTATCATCCGCCTTCATACCGGGCAGCATAGCTCCCTGAACTGCTTCCCCTTTGGGTGTGGTGCCCCCCCCAGGACCTTCAGCTCTCTAGCCCTGGCCCACCTCCAGGCCAGTTGGGACCCCAGACCCGCAGCTCTTGGGCGTCCCTCGCGGTGGGCCCCCAGCCCTTTGACTCTTCCAGTCCTGGCCCCAGCATGGACCAGTCAGGGGAAGTCCGGACAGGCCTGAGTCTATGGCCTTTTTTCTCTCTCTGGGGTCCACCCTCCGGACCCTCCAAACAAGGGGTAACCCACCAGGTTGTGGGGGCTAGGGGTTAAGGAGCCCCAACCCGCCTTCACCAGGGTGGTAACTGGCCTGGCATTTCCTGGGGGCTCCCGTGCCACTGAGAGCCCCACCAGGCCATCCACTCCCGGCAGGGTGCAGTTTTAGGTCGTACCCAGAACCAGGAGCCTCCTGACCATCCCCTACGGCTCCTCCCTTACCTCCAGATGATACCTGCAGCCAGGCAATGTTGCTGCCTGGCCTCCAGCAGCCAAGCTGCCCTGTTTATATGGGCAGCCCCAGATCCAAAATGGCTGCCCTCATCAGGCACCTGGCAGCTGCCAGCTCCAGGCCCTTAAAGTGGCAGGCGCACACAGTACCCTGCCACAGGAGGGTTAATTTTTTTGTGCAATCAGCTGTATCAGGGGAATACATCAAGGGCTTAGCAAACAACTGTTTGCCAGGGCACCCTTGGGGAAAGCCAGGAGTAATGGCAACAAACTCCTGGAAGACTGTTTCAGGCTTAACAACAGGAAACACTTCTTCGCAGTCAGGGTGTCCAGACTGTGGAATAAGCTCCCTCCAGAGGTGGTGCAATCACCTACCCTGGAAATCTTCAAGAGGAGACTGGACGCCCACCTTGCTGGGGTCACCGGACCCCAGTTGTCTTTCCTGTCTAGTGCAGGGGGCTGGATCTGATGATCTTCCACAGTCCCTTCCAGCCCCTTACAACCTATGAATTTATAAAAGCACTCCACAGCCATGCACGTGTGCCATGGCATGGCTATAAGAGAGCTTTCAGGGGCCCAATTGTGCAAAAAATATGTAACATCCCAAAATGGCTTATTCCGTGATGCTGATTTCCACATTCTGGACACTGGAATATTTCTGAAGAAACCAGAATATGTTGTGCTCTGGTGGAGTGAGCCTTAACATCTAGGGATGGAGGAAGTGGTACACAACTGCTAACCAGATTGAGATGGACTGTTGTATCAAGCTGGATATTCCTGTAATGAAATGACTTGACCTTTTGAATGGCCAGGCTGGCTATCAACAAGCCTAGAGACCATTTGAATGGTTTCAGTTCCATCCCTGTAATACAACAAGGCTATAGAGACATCTAGACTGTGTAACTTCTCTCCTAGAGCACAACAGGAATTGGGAAGTAGAGAGGCAAACTGCTTTTAAATGAAATTCAACCACCTCCTCAGGATGGAACACGCACTGAGGTTTCAACATTGCGTCGACTCTGCGTAGTTATTTAGGGATCTTCAACCATGACTGCCTGAAGTTCTTTCACTCTTCCAACCACAGCTGGCCACCAGAAAAAGTTGATAGTGAGAGAACCTATCAATCATTCTGAAAAAAAAGTTTCAAAGGAAACACCAGGAGATTCAGGAGAAACACATCAAGGTCCCAAACAAAAGTAAGTTCCATAGTCAGTAGACAAATGTGCAACAGCCGTGTGAGAAACAGTGATGCTGTCAGGTAGAAGACCACATACAATTGCACAGGAGGGTAAAGAGCCCAAATTCTATCAAAATTAACTTTAACTAGAGCTGAACAGCAGTCCAGAATGAAAGTGTGGTAAGAAAGCAAGGACCTTTTGCGTCTGAGCCTATGTTGGGTCCAGGTTGTGGTTGGACTGCTCTCACCAAGAATCTCCTCCATTTTGAGGACCGAGCCTTTCCTGTAATGGTTTTCTTGCTTCATGTCAGAAACGTCTAGACCTGTTAGGAAAGATTCCTTTTTCAGTTGCACTCTCATATTTGAGTGTTGTCCTTGGTGGCAAACAAACTTGTCATGAGTCCTCCCTCAAAAATGATGGATTGGCTGTATGAAGAACCCACACAAAAATCATTCACAGCAGGTATCTGATTGATAGCTCCTCACTTCCCAGGAATTAGCAATAATCCAAAAAACTTCCTCAGCAGTCATCTGGTGGCACCATGGCCACCAGCCACTGGCTTAATAACTACCCAGCAGAGGGGCGATGGGCAGGTGCAGCCTTCTCATTTATCCATAATGTTCCACATTTCCAATTTTTACTGATTTTTGCCAATAAGTTTCCTGATTTTTTTATTGAAGTTATTCATTTTTTACTGATTTACACCTGTTTTTCAGTTCACTGAATTTTACCAGCTACAGTAAAATCCCTGTTTACTGGCATGAGTGGGGAATGGCTGAGAGGTGCTGGTAAGCTAAAAGTGCTGGTTACCTGAGGCACAGGTTTCCGGTCAGATGTGGGGGAGAGAGGGCAGCAGCCACACATGGAGAAAGGGTCGGTGGCCATGAGGGGGCCCAGGAAGGGTGGCTGGAGCCATTGCCTGGGGGTTCGGGGCTCCCGGCTCTGACCCTGGGCAGGAGAGGCCACAGGAATTGTTCCTGGGGCAGGTGGGTTCCAGCTGCAACCTGGTGGCTCCAGCTGTGGCCCTGCCCCGCATGCTGGGAGCCTTACCAGGTGGGGCAAGCAGGAGAGCCCAGCCTCGCTCCCTCTAGCAGGTGCTGCACACAGCTAATCCGCATAGGCTTGCAGGGCTGGAGCCACTGCCCAGGGGCGTGGGGCTCCTGGCTATGACCGCAGGCAGGAGGTGCTGGTGCTGGGGTTGGGTTGTCCCTCCCTCTCTGTGTCTGGCCACGTGCCACTCCCCCCCAGGCCCTGGGCTGCCCTGTGCCATGGTGCAGGCTGCTCCTGGGGCTGCTGCAGCAGGAGGTGGGGTGAGTGGAGACAAGTGGAACCCTGGGGGGGTCGGGGTGCAACACAGCTGCAGGCAGCTGGCACCACCCATTCCCGGGGCCACTGCAGCAAGGGCTTGGGTGAGTGGGGACAAGCTACATCGAAGCAGATCTGTGCACTCTCTCTTTCATAGGTAGTGTTCCGCATTCTCAGTTTTTACCGATTTTCACTGACACATCCATTAGGGGTGTGCATCAGGATCTGGGGGAACGCCTGTTCACCAGAGCGCCCCAAGGGAAGACAAGGACCAACGGTCACAAACTCCTCCAAGACCATTTTAGGCTGGATAAAAGGAAAAACGTTTTTACTATCCGAGCCACCAAGACCTGGAACAGGCTCCCTCCAGAGGTGGTGCAAGCACCTACTCTGGACTCCTTTAAGAAGCGCTTGGACGCTTATCTTGCTGGGATCCTTTGACCCTAGCTGACTTCCTGTCCCTGGGGCAGGGGGCTGGACTTAATGATCTCCAGAGATCCCTTCCAGCCCTAATGTCTATGGAATCTAAAAAAAAATAAAAAAAATAAAAAAATCAGGGAATTTCATAAAA
The DNA here is from genome assembly GCF_000455745.1 of Alligator sinensis. Classification (NCBI taxonomy): domain Eukaryota; kingdom Metazoa; phylum Chordata; order Crocodylia; family Alligatoridae; genus Alligator; species Alligator sinensis. Next base: position 1,211,871 of record NW_005841929.1, read on the forward strand.
TCATTCAGTTTTCACTGATTTACACCCGTTTTTCAGTTCAAACCCCTGTTAACTGGCATGTATGAGGAATGGCCTTGGTGTTAAGTACGGTTAACAGGGATTTGAACTGAAAAATGGGTGGTGCTGGTAAGCTAAAAGTGCCACAGTGCCAGTTACTTGAGGCACAGGTTTCCGGCCAGAGGTAGGTGGCGGCAGCAGCTGCATGCGGAGTGGGGGGCAGGAGGGTGGGTGGTGGTGGATGTGCGGGGGCTGGGGGAGGGTGACTGGAGCCTGGCCTCACTCCCTGCAAAGGGGCACTGCACCCAGTCACTCTGCACAGGCCTGTGTCAGGCCGGAGCCGCTGCCTGGGAGCACGGGGCTCCCAGCTCCGACTCTGGGCAGGGCGGGGGGTGCCAGGGTCACGTCCCCCCTCCTCCACCACATCCAGCCACATGACACTCCCCCCACAAATGCCAGGGCAGCCCACGAGCTGCTGCAGCAGGTAGGAGGGGCACAAACGCAGCCAGGGAAGAAAGGCAGGGTGTGACACCATGTGCTTCCTGTTGCTGATCCAGGGGTGCACACCCCCTGGGAAGAGCCCCATCACAGGCCCCCTGACCCGCAAGCCCTCCCAGGGGGCGCATAGAAGAGCCACCCCTCCCCCGACAGCTCCCTATGCTTTGCTCCCTACTGCAGCCCTGGGAGCAGCCAATGGGCTGCACTGCACCCCTCCCCCTTCCCTAGTCCCAGCCTTACTTCCTCCCTCCCTCACTGCCAATTTTTCCCTGATTTTGTTTCCTTTTCTTCCTTTTATCCTGATTTCATCCCATTTTTTATGTTTTAAAGATAAACCCCGAAAAATTCCCGTTTTTTTGTTTTGTTTTTTTTTTAAATAAAAACTGAAAGTGCAGAACACTACCCATTTAGCAACAGATATCAACTTCCAAATCTATGAGCCAAATCTCTGTCTGGTATTATCACTCAATGTGTGGATTCCATCGCCCTGTCTGGGCATTTGTAAAACTTTTCATTAAGTGCTATGCTGTTTGCTATCACATTCATACAGGGGGCTATCCAAGATGTTCATCTTGTAAAATGTTTTTCTGAAGTGTCCATATCCAGATCTCAGTCTGTTTAGCTTGACCCATGCTTCTCTGTCGAGACTGTGCCCAATGGGGGACTTGTATGGTGTTGGTATAAAATGTTGTAGGAATAGGCCTGATCTTTCCTAGTGGTTGGCCCATTCTGTTGCTGCCCATAGGTTTGGTTCAGCATCCCCAATCTCTTCCAGAAGTTTGTGGGCTTCATGTATAAATGGTTTATGACTTTTAAGCCTCCTAAGCCTCCATCTGTTTGGGTCTTCAGTTAACAGCTGATGCAGCAGGTGATTTTTGTCATCTGCTGCCTCTATTGCCAGTAATGATGTTAGTATCTTCTTATATCACTTGATCTAATGCCCAAGAATACAGGGAGTATATCTGTGTGCATGCAGGTTGGACAGCCCGTTATGAGTCTCAATTCACTATTAAGTACTGTGTTGAGTTTTTTTAGCATGACAAATATTGCACCATACAGAAACGTAATATTCTGCTGGGACATATACCACTGCGAGTGAGGTGGTTCTGAGCCCTTTGAAATTGGCACCACATCATGTGCTGGCTAAACATCTTAAAGCAGTTACCCACGCAGACTTTACTGATGATCTTCTGAATGTGGTGTCTACAGGTAAGGGAACAGTCTAACTAGACAGACTCCTAGACAGATTGGGGTATGCTCTGGGGGAAGGATGTGGTTGCCTACTCTGACAGTCTGTGTTCTCTTGGCTAAATGATTGTCCAGGTGGAAGAATGATGATATTAAATTTACTGATGCTCAACATTAAGTGCCACTTGTGGAAATAGGCAGCTATAAGTTTCATGTCAGTACCTGGTATCTTTTGCAGTTCTGTAACCTCAATTCCATAGGCTACTATGGCAACATAGTTAGAGTACATACATCACTCAGATGCTGGAAAGGTAAAGTCTGAGATATATGCATTGAAAAGTATCGGTGCTAGCACCCTGGAGGGACTCCAATCTTCAGAGTTCATACTCCACTTTTTTCTCCTTGGCTAGTAGTGAGTTTGGTTGGAGATTGCATTCATGATGAAAGTGCATAGCTTGCAGCAAGGTATCATAGAGTGCAGTTTATATTTGAGGCTTTGGTGCCATACAGTATAAGAGGGGGCTGTAAGGTTGATAAAGACTGCGATTGCTTTCTGCCTCGTTTCAAATCTGTTTTGTATGTCAGATATAAGTAACGTAACTTGGTCAATATACACTGCTTTTTCCGAAAGCCAGCTTGTTCTTTTGAGAGCTGGGGATCAATGATGTTCTCTGTTCTATTCAGGATTATGCATGCAATGAGTTTGTATGTAACACCGAGTATGGAGATGAATTGGTAGCTCTTTGGATCCTCGGGTGGTTTACTGGGCTTCAGGACAGCAATAACTTTAGCTTTCTTCCATATTTTGAAAGTTTGTTACTTTCTAGACATTCATACATGACTTTCTGAAGCCATCGTTAGTATACTGCGGCCAATCTAGTCTCTATGTCCCAATGTTTTCATCAAACCTGCTGCTGATGGGACGGTGCCAGGTGCACAGCAGAGGAAGCAGACAGATGCCTCCAGGATGTGCCCATTGTTGAGACAACAAATAGTAGGGTGTCCTCAGTTTCATTGGAGCTAGATGCTGTTATGGCTTGTGATCACAGCACAGCCCTAGAAATTTTGGGCCTGTTGGCCAGTTCATCTTTTTGACTGCTGCAGAGCTCCATCCCTTCAAACAACAGGTCCTCTGTGGTTCACTAAACTCCTTCTGGGATGCTGGATGCTCAAAGACAGGCAAGCCCATCTCAAAGCAATGTCATCTACCCCATATATCATACTTGAAGACTATCTAGCCTTTGTTTATGTTTTCTCACATCCTCCCTGCTTTAGATAGAAAGGAGGCTACACACTTCCATGTGAGAAAACAGCATTTCACAAACAGGGCCTGAGAGGTCACAATATGGAGTTGTGGTAAGGTGGAAGAATAAATCTTGCACCCCATATGAGAAGAATCCTTCATACCCCTGGATTTTTCTTGTACCTTTGCCACCTTGATTATCATGGGCAGAGATGTGCAGAGTCTCTTTATGAAACCCAAGAGGGGCAGAAGTGGCTGAATTTTGCCAGCGTCCTTTTTGCTTGGCTGTACTTAGGGTTCTTGACAAGTGTTTCAGGAAATCTGGCACGGAGTGTTTGCATGAGAAGACACCAGCTGGGGACGATTTTTCTGCCTCCAGTTTGGCAGTTGCCATTTCATCTGGGTCAGAAGCAACTCTCACAGACTGCTCTAACAGAGGCAGTTTGAGACTAACATATCTGGACTTACAAGTCCCAAAGGAAAAAAAGCAACAAACTGCATTTCCATCCAAGACGTGATTCCCCCCAGGCAGACGCAGCAGCAGCTGTGCCCATCTGCAAGAGGAATGAATCCGACACAGATTAGGGAAGAGTTTAAATCCCAGTGGTTTTGAGTCTGCCACTCTATGGCAGTTGTGCTAGGCACCAGACTCTGCAGTGCAGGAGCTTGTCAAATTCATCACTCTTCCTTACTTTGTGAAAGTCCAGCTGGATAGAATGTTTGCTTGCTTGTTTTTTGTGGGTTTTTTGTTTTATTTTTAAGATGAGAAGAATGAATTCTTCAAGAAATTCACAATGAAGGCTGGATTAGCAAATGCTACAAATAGCTGGAGGTTGTCCAGATTTAATTTTGCTGCCATCTTGCAGGGAAACAGAGACACAAGACATTGGTACAGCCCTGACAGCCTCTTGTTATTCAAAGGACACCTAAAGCGGGACACTCACTAACACACAGTCAAAGAACTGTACTTAGTAATTTCTTTAAGTAACCGTCTTCACATCTGATCTTGGCTGTTTCCTGATAACTGTCACCGTTTTGTAGGTCAGTGGCTTAATCGTGGCCGCCAGCCACCAACCCATTAATATTCTCAGTACTGTATATGAATCCTGTTTGAATACAATTAGAGTAGACTCTGGACAGAAAAGCCTTAAGTGATGCACTGGAAACGCATGTCAATGCTGTGAAAATTCAGCATTCAATTCAGCTCTCTGAAGAACCAACTTTCACATAAATTCCAGGTAATCTCTGGAAATGTTGCATACTACATTTATACAGTGATAATGCCTAGAACCCAAGTCAGAATCGATCTGTTTTAATTAAGGGTGTCCTGATAGAGATTTTTTGGACCAATACCAATGGCTGACTTTTAAGGAGCCATATCGGCCATACAGTTATGCAGCTGGGCAGCTTGGAGACCAGCGTTGGGCTGGTAAGTCTGGTGTGGGGGAAGGGAAGAGGTATAGGGGGGCAGATCCAGGTCCCCATGGTGGGGGAGGGAGTGGGGCTGGGGCAGGTGCTACTCAGCCACAGCAGGGCAGACGTGGGACAGAGCCGTGAGTAGCTTGTCTGAAGGGCATGGGGAGGGGGTACTCCCACCGCTGCATGCACCCTAGGAGGTCATGGAGGTGGAGGGGCTGCACCTGGATCTGCACGCGGGGTGGGGCAGGCTACCGCTGCAGGCTGGGGTTGGGGCTGTGCTGAGCTCTTCCTGGCAGGGGGGCTAGGCCAGGTTGTGCTGGGTGTGAGCAGCGGCAGCAGCAGCACTGGGAGGGAGCTCCGGGGGGGCTGCAGCCACCCCAAAATTCACCATAGACCCCTCCTCCCAGTGCTGCCACCGTGCACCCTGAGCACAGCCTGGCCCAGCCCCTCCCCACTAGGAAGAGCCCAGTGCCACCCTGGCCCAACACCTCTGCCAGGCAGCCCACAGCAACAGCCCACCCTGCCCCGCCCCGCGCACAGATCTGGGAGCACGTATCCCAGGGTGCGCACAGTGGCAGGGGGGCCCCCATTCCCACATGCCCCCCAGACAAGCATCTGGCAGCTCCATCCTGTGCCTACCCCACCCTGGCCGAGCAGTGCCTGCCCCACTCCCTCCTTCACTGCAGAGGCCTCAATCTGCCCCTACCACCCCTCTTTCCTCCCCCCACAATAGACTTACCAGCCAATGCTGCTCTTCAAGCCGTTGGGCTGCGCTCCTGACCACATGCATGCTGCAGCTGTGAGCATGCACGGGACCATTTATCGGCCACATTATTGGCCACATCAGGCAAAAAAGCCAATTTCCGATACTGTCAATTTTCCCTATATAGGTGCCAATCCAATATGGGACCGATTTATTAGTGCACCTCTAGTTTTAATAACTTGGTAATCTTAGATTTCATCCAAACTATGTGTATATAACCATGCATACAACATATGTCCCAGACTGGCCCACACATGTACCATGTACAGCCCACACCAGGTGGGTTCTGTGTGGGACTGGGGTCAGAGCATGCTGTATTCTGTGCACCACTCTGAGACCCACAGGAAGCACTAAGGGCTGAATGATAGGGCTCGTGTTGGCCCCATCTCTGACACCCCTGAGAAATAGATATACATACAGATATCTATATCTTGATCTATACAGAAATTATCTGGGGCCCATGCAAGCAGCATGCAGAGGCTAGAGCCAGTGCATACTGCACACAGTGCATGGGGCCAGTCACGGGTTTGTGCTGCATGTGGTGCCCATGCCAGACTGGCCCTGCAAGCTGGGTCAAGAGTCCGCCTGGACTGGGACCACAGATCAGCCCTGGATGGTGGGGCCAGCATATAGGGCTGGTCCATCACAGGCAGCACATGCAGCATGCACTCCAGACTGGCCTCATATACCATATAAAGCATGCGCCCTGACAGGCTTCACGTACTGCATGCCCCACATAGGGCCAGGGCTGATACTGCATGTGGTGTGGAGTACTGGAGCCAGCATGTGCACTGCAAGCAGCACATGGGACCAGTCCAGGGCAAATGCTGCATGTGGTACCCATGCCCCTGCAGGCTGGTTCTGGCATGTGTGGCCATTCCGTGGGCTAGACTGATTCTACTGACTGGTCCCATGCCCCTCATCTACCTCATGGGGCTGGATGAGATAGACACCCCTGTCATATATAGATAAAAAACCCAATAATATTTAACAGAGCATTGAGCTTGGTCTCAAAATGCATTAAGAATAAATTGTGTGGAAGTTGGTTTTTAATTTTTGTGTGGGACTACAGCACTGAGCTTATCACAGTGACATTGCTTTGCAAGCCCAACAGCACCTGCAGTACTAGATTCATGAATGCTGAGTCTAATGACATACAAATAATCCTACTAGCTCTTTCAGTTTCTTCTAGGTGACAAAGGTGGCCTGTCCTGAGAAAAGCAGAGCAGTTTTTCCTTTAAGAAAACTTATTGATCAACAAGACAGGCAGTCTATCAAAAATGTGTGTGGCTGTGTAGTGGCCTGGGGGGCCTCTGGGTGAGTGAGCAGAGGCCAGGCAAGGAGGTGTGGGAAATAGCCATGGTCAAGAAAAGATAAATGACCCTGGCAATGGCTGTGCACTGCACCAGGTCAACAAGCATGCATTCCCACTCCAATTACCTTGGTTGCTCTCCGGCTCTGCTGTCTGACTGGCATCCTGAGCATTTCCATTACCCAACACTGGCTTTGGGGGCTGCACATTGGCTGATGCCACGTGGGCCAGCTGTGGGAAAGGCCCAGGCAGGTGTGGGGGAGGAGGCTGACGAGGGTGGTAAGGCACACCCGGTGGGCACACCCGGGATGACAGCTGCTGCATAGCAATCATCTCTGGACTGTCCATCATGGAATCCCCACCCTGGCACCCTCTTTGAACCTGAGGGGGTCCCCCAAACACAGTGGCCGGTGACTGCTGCATCCTCTGGCTGGTGGCTTTACCAGGTGGTCTGATATATCCTGAGGGAGGAACCCCATGAGGTAGGAAATTTGATTGCTCAGTCCACTGGCTGGAAGGCAGAGGCAGCCTCATAGCCCGAGGATCCATCATATGACTAAGAGCACGGGGCTGCAGAGAAGGTCCTGGGCCCATGGGGGGCTTTTCATCTGGCCCCAGGGTGGCCTGGTTTGCTGCACTGTGGCTTCCATTCCACACAGCAGGATGTGCTCGATTCAGGTATTTATATGGTCTGTACATATGGCCAGGGGGGATTTCTGAGCTCTCTGGAGGTCTCATGGGAGGTCCATTGTGCCTTGGAGGGATAAAGCCTTGCTGAAACTGTGCTGGGGGGTACATGGCATCAGGGGGTGGGCCACTCATTTGCCCAAGCTGCAGGGATCCAGGCCGTGACCCCAGTGCGGAGATGTGTGTTGGTCCTGCACACACCTGCTTCTCAGGTGCAGGCAATCTGTGTCCTCTGTGTTCATTCAGTCCAACTGGAGGCTGGGAAGAAAAGAAAGTGAACAGGTTTAGTAAAAGCTACCTCCCCTCTGGGCACATGAAAGCTACGAGAGGCACAAAAAGTAGAGGTGAAAGGATCAATGAATCATGGCAATGGGTTAGCTCTTCTGCCGGAAAGATGATGCCATTTTCCCATGGAACCAATGAATGCAACAAGATGGAAACCACAACTACAAAAATTGTATACCATGAACAACAGGGAAGGTCACAGTTCTTAGTGCTCTAGACCCACTCTATTAATGTATACAATTCGAAAAGTTGCATGCAGAAAATTCAGATTCCTTTTGTTTTTGTTTGTTTGGTTAATTTTTCCTTTTTTTACCTGCATAGCAAAGTGCTGGTGCTGCTGAACTGGATCTCCAGGATGGGGTTCTGGTACTCGTGGTGATCCATATAGCTTAGCTGGATCTGATCCTCTCAGAGGGCCAAATGTTCCTGGCACTGCTGGCCGCTAGAGGGAAAACCAGAAACTTCTATGAGACTGTAGAAGAGCAAGACTGCAGCTGTGGATGGGTGTTCTGCCCATACAGATTCAACAGGCACTCAGATTATATAATACATTTGACCCTTTATTCTGAGAAGATCTGTTGACACCATCTGTTGGTGGCTCTACCACCAGAAAGTTCTCATACATTCCAATTACAAATCCCACAAAGTAAGCCTTGATATATTTATCAACCCTCCAACTATCTAGAAGCAAATGGAAAGATCAGAACGGCCCATTGGCTAGGGGTCCAGGGGACCATCCAGACTGTGACAGAAGCTGCAGTAACTGAGAAAGTAGAGTGTTCAGGGACCCCTCTAAGACTGCTTGATGGCTTCATGCTTCATCGCAGCCTCTGGAGCTAGTGTTCCAACAAACAAATCTCACATTAACTTTATCTGGCTTCTATGTCAAAAATCAAAGACTCATGAGCAGCAACGCATTTATCTAGACTCCAGTAAAATATCTGACTGTGCTACATGAGATCAGCAGAGGAATTGTAGGGCAACAAGATGGCAACAGGTGTAGTTGAAAAGGGAGCAGTAGCAGGCTGAATAGTAGCTACTACTAGATTTCTTTTCAGATCAGCCACAGGACTCATTTAGTTAAATACCATATTTTCTCACATGCAGACCATTTCTGCAGAAGCCAGCTACTGGAAACTGTAGTGTGCCTCATATGCAAGAAATACGGTAAGAGCAGTTTCTGCCACTTATTGGGCAAAAGTGAAAGTAAAGTCTGCATGAACTCACAAGGAGCAGAATAATGAATAGGTTCAGCTCTCTAGCTGTTGCTACTCAGTTACTTATTACAAGGAAAGATCTTTTTTCCTGCATCCTGCTTTTCAAATACACAGTGCATATTTTATTCTGGGGCATGCTGTATACAAAAAAAAAAAATATGGCATTTACATTATTGACCCATGAAAAAAAGTAGGCATGCCCTGATGAAATTTGTTGATGACACCAAGTTAGGAGCCATCATTAACATAGGAAAGGGTCGGGATATTGTACAGATAGAACTAAATGACCTTAGGGACTGAAACAACAGGAAGAGATTAAATTCAATAGCACAAAATGCAAGGGGCATGCACTTAAAGACTAACAACGAGGGGTTTTTCAGCTGTAAGCTGGAAATGACAGGTGGAGAAGGACCTTGGATAAATCTTGGTAAATTTCTGATAGGGATTATATGATATGGTTGCCCCTGAAACAGAGGACTTGGTTTGATGCCTCAAAAGTTCCTTTCCAGTCCTACACTCAAAGGGAAGCACTAGAGCTGTCCCTCTACAGACTCGGGAGGACAAGACACCAACGCATATTTCAAAGACTAATTCTGCAACCAAAAGAGTTAAACACACATTTTTAAAAACTAAAACCAAGAAGATCAAATCAACAGAAATGAGGACCTATGTCCAACTACATGGGTCCTCATCATGCAGCAAGGATTTTACTGGGTCTTAGGGGAACAAAATTCTATTCTCTTGTCCTTCCCCACATTAAGTTGTTAATTCTCATAGATAACAGGCAACCCTTACCATCTGACCAGGATGTGGCACTTGGTTGGGCATTCCGCCATACTGCAGAGGGCGAGGGAAACCTCGACCATTGGAAGGGCCCACTTCTTGAGGGGGCTGTGATGTGTTGCCACTTGGGTCCTCTGCAGAGGAAGAAGAGGACGAAGATGAGGAGGAAGCAGAAATGCGGGAAGTAGCTCGGTATGGTGGTGGTTTCCCTCCATTCTCCAAGCGTTGCTGTCTCCTTCCTGGTCCATCATGGTCTCTTGATCGGGTCCAAACATTGCCAGCACTGGAGCGCCCTGTCCGACGACTCCTCTTCTCTCGCTTCCCATCCTCTCTGATCCAGAACTCCTCATCTGTGTCCCCATCCTCACCAGGGAAGTGCTTCATCATCGCTCGGTGAAAACATCTTTCCAAGTTGTAAGCCATTTTGGTGTATTCTGCATTCAAAAGAAGAGTGGTAGAGAAACATTTTCATGGAGAGAGACAATGGGGTGGGACAAGACTAACCCTATTCCAAGTGGCTCCGATTTCTCATGTTTCTACAAAATATTTTCCTCAGAGAAGCTCTCTGGAAAAATAAAAAGAAGGATGAGCTTTGTTTTCAATGAGGCAGCTTGGATTAGTTTCAACAGACTTTGGAACCAGTCAGATCAGACTTGTTCAGTAGTAGGATTGGATACCTTCAAGAAACACCTAGGTCAGGGGTTGGCAACCCCCGGCACGCGTGCCAAGCATGGCACGTGAGGCCATTTTGCTCAGCATGCCACGGCCAGCCCTAGCTCTGGGTAGCTGCTGCCAGCGAGAGCCCGGGCTGCTCCCAGCAGGGCTTGCAGCATTCCGCTGCCTGCTGGGAGCAGGCCCCGGGGTTGCCAGCAGCTACCCAGAGCCGGGGCCAGCTGCAGCTGGGAAGCTGCAAAGAGCTGTGCCAGGCTCTGAAGCCCTGGTATCAGCTCTGTATTGGTGCGTGCACGTGCAACTTGGAGCGGGCGGTGGGGGAGGGGTGAGAGGCAGTGCAACCCTGGTGTCTCCCCCGTTCCCGGCACAGAGCTGGTGACTGGGCTCTGGAGCCCAGCACAGCTGTTCATAGCCAGCCTGGGCTCCGGGCAGCTGCAGCAAGCAGTGGGCAGGCTGCAAACAGCTCCACAGCTCCGGCATCAGCTTCAAGCTGGTGGCGACTGCACGCACACCTCAGAGCGGAAAGCAGGGTAGCGCAGGCTGCCCCGAGGTGCATCCGCAGTTGCTGCCAGCATGGAGTTGCCAGAGCTGTGGAGCCCGGCGCAGCTATCTGCAGCCCAGTCACTAGCTCTGTGCTGGGAGCTGGGGAGAGACTGGGGTTGTGCTGCCTCATATCCCGCCCCCACTCCCTGCTCCGAGGCACGGGTGGGGGGTACAGAGTTGGTGCCAGGGCTCCGGAGCAGCTGTTTGGAGCCTCCTGGCTGCAGCTGGCCCTGGCTCTGGGTAGCTGCTGACAGCCACACAGCCCAGGCTGGGGGGGAGCAGGGGCACAAGCAGGGGCATCCTGGCATGTACCTCCTGCCCTCATTTTGTTTTTCTGGCATACCAGCACTCCAGCACCTTCCAAGGTAGGCACTGTGGTGTTTTTCAGCGCGACGGCCAAAAAATGTTGCCTACACCTGACCTAGGTATTACCAAGTAGTACTAGTGACACAGTTATGCTCTGAGTTATCATTTAACTTTGTCACTAAACCAATGTCCAAGGACAGCCTTAATAGGGACTGCATAGCTGAATATGTGAACTCTCAAACCCAACTTTAAGCAGGCCCTGAATAGTCAGTTAGGTGAAGGTGTTGTAAGAAAAAAGGGTTAACCCTCCACATTCCAAATAAATTGGTGCCAAACAAATTATTTTATTCCCCTCCAGATAGAAGTCCCACCCATAATTGAATTCGATTCTATTCACAACTATTCAAGGACTGTTCCAAGTCCCTGCTCTGTACGCCCAGAACATGGGAAGGGTGATGTAAAGTTTTTTCTACAGGCAGTTTCTAAACATCTTCTCGACTTATGGGCACAGGAGGTACAACACAAGCATCAGTCAACCTACATGTCCTATTTCTATAAAATATTCTGCTCACAAAAAGTTCTTGGTCTTCAGTGAAGTCAATAAAGAGACATGCAGGAGGTGTCAGTGAAAAATGCATTCTAATTCCTTCCTCTTTACCACCTCAACATTTCTTTTGCAGGACACAGCCACTGAAAATGGATCTTTTTCTCAGCCCCTGAGCACAGGATTCTCTTAGCTGGAACCCACCTCTGAGGAATCTAAGTTCCTTCTGCCCTTCAGGGAATTTTCCCATCCAGCCCACAGATGCAGGTATGGGTGAGACAACGTGCAACATTGCCGTAGTACAAACCTGCATGTTTCTCACCAGCTTCACACCTGGTTTCAACTGCCACAAAGGGGAGTGCTGATTCTAATCAGGGTCTCCCTAGTAACTGGCCCATGTAGCAAGAAGCAAAAGACGACAACAAGAACACCATTTCCTCCAAAAAGCTACATGTACTGGATATTCCTTATTTAGTTTTACTTTACAACAGGGCTGTCCAACTGGCAGCCTGTGAGCCTCATACAGCCCATGGCCCATAGGCTACTGCCCAGCCACCATTCCTCCCACTGCTCAGGTCCGATTCCTCATTCCTCCCAGCTAAGGTCTCTGGATCCTTCCTCCCTCTGTAGTCTCTCCTCTGGCTTCTGTTTCCTGCCCCTGCTTCTGAGGGTGGCATGGTAGGAGGGAGCTCAGGAAATAGGCCTGGCTGCCCATGAAGCCAGGCAGGCAGAGGGACTGTCTTTGTGACTATGGAGGTAGACCCTAGGAGACCTGCCCCTGTGGTGTGTGACTTGTACTACATAAGGCCCAGGGGGGCTTATGTCTTATGGGGCACCTGGTCCTATGCCAACCAGAGGCTAGACAGTTCTGTTTTCCAAAGCAAACTCCTGCCTTCCATAAAATCCCCTGCTACTCAACCACGGCGCAGAAGACACACGCACAAAAGGAAAGATGCCTACAAAGACATCTCTTCTCTTTGTAATTAACGCTCTAAGTAACTAGAGAACCCAATGGTTCATGCAACATTCTAGGCCCAAATACTTAAGCACATGAAGAACTTTACACATGTGAGCAGATGCCCTTTAATCAGTTAATGCATATATTTAAAGTATACAATTCATGCATTTAAGTACCCTGTTGAATTAGGCCTTAGTATCTAGGAACACCTATTTTTTACTCCAGCCTCCAGACAGTACCTAAAGGAAGAGTTTTGGAGTCTTGTACAAGCCAGCTAATAGCAAAGAGGGAGAGGCCTGTGGCTGTACTGACCAACTGCTGACAAGAGAGAACAAATCTTCTCTCACTGCTCTTACCACTGCCTTCCCCATTGTACTTGAGGCAATTCCTGAACATGGTCTTCATGTCACCCACAAACTCCTCCTTGGTGCAGTACTGACCTCCATTCAACTTCTTCTCCATGCTGGAGATGTCCATGGGAGCCTGAAATACACCAAGTTCAGTTAAAACAAGCACTAGTGAGGTCCCAAAGATAGTCTCACTACACCCTGTATTATTATTATGGGGCAACTTTCTACTGGATTTTAAGGCCAGAGAGGACCATTAGACTCATGTAGCCTGAACTTCTGCATAACAGAGAAAACAGATCTTCAGACAACTGATCCAATGAATGGATGTCTATTAATCCAGTCACCAAAGAGCAAAATGGAAGAGTTGACCCACCAGGCTGGACTACACAGCCTACCTTAATGATTTGGTAGTAGTTTGGAGCATATGATTCATCAACTGGTTCCAAAAAGGGCCAAGAGTCCTTGTGAGCCTTTACCACATCCAGAACTGGCAGCAACAAAAGGAAGACAAGCCATTACACAACCTCAGAAGATATTAACTTATTTAAAATCTAACAAAGCAAAAGGCTGGGGTAGAAGACTAACCTTTGTACATGGCAGTGAACTCATCATCCAATTCAAAGCTGCAATGGGAAGCAAAAATGTGAAGCACAACGAATGCACACGCTCTTATCCCTCACCTTTCCTCCACCCCAGAGGCAGGGCTGCCACATTAATGGGCACACCTTCAGAGAGATGCCCTCTTGCCTGCACCACAAAATCTGCTGTTCATCCAACCCCACTCCTCTCTGTTCTATTACCCAAAACACATTTTCTCACACTCTCTCTCTTTGTATATATGTTCAAATGATCTAAAAATTCTCCCAGATTTGTCTTCCTGGTAGAAAAAGTTACCCACAGGCACCTGATCAGATAATCAAATGCTGATCCCTTGAGGAGCAGAGAGCGTGTAGTGTTGCCACTGTATTCAGGCGTTTCCTCCTGTGCATGCTTCTCAGTACGCTCTACAGACTCCTTCAGTCTGCCCAGAGAAAGATAGCAGCAATGCACAGGGCAGCCCTGATAGGTTAACTCAGAGCAGTGTCTAGGTCAGCCAATGTCTCCCTGCAGCACAACATGGGGATTGTGAAGGGGATGTGTTCTGCTCTCTGCATGGCTGAAGCAGCAGAGTCCAGCAAGTAATAGGTCTCCCTCTGTGTGTGGGAAGGAGGATGTCTGGGAGGTAAATGGGGAGGGGCGGGGGGGGGGGGCACAGGAGAAAAGCACCATGGGATGCTGGAGAACTGCTGTGCCTTCTCTCAGAAGAGAACATGTACCAACATTTGCTCTCCTAGGAGAAACTCTCCTGGGGTTGTTCCTGGGTTATTCTTCTCCTGGAGCAGTTATTTTTGTTCTGTACACTTATGATTTCTCCTGGGAGAGCAGCAACTCTGGACGTGAATATCTGTACGTGGCCTCCCTCTCACTAGCCACATTCTTCCTGCATATATATTCTATGTGGGTGTGGGTGCACATATGTGCTGCATACCCAACAGCTGGTGATACTCACAGATCCTTGGTCCTCCTTTCATCCCTGGTAGGGGAACTGGGATCCAAGTGGGAAAGTTCTGGGGGAAGCTCCTTCCCCTGGGCCAGCAGCCAAGCCCGCTCTTCTCGAAGCTTCCTCCGCCTGGCTCGTTCTGCAGAGGGAGGGCAGAGACACAAAGTAGCTTAAGCTTCTTACCATTCACCAATAACATCATGCAAGTAAGCTAGGCAGGCTGTTCATCTACCATGTGCAGCTAGAAGCATGTTGAACCTAAAAAGATGGTGGGAAGGTGTTGACTTGTTCAAGGGCTTCACTCAATGTGATCACCCTCCTAGAAGCAGTAGTAGCAAGCAAATGCAAAGTAATTAAGGTTACAGAAGCACCGCTGCCCGTCTTTTCTCATCTATCACTGTAGTGCAATGACTGGCAATCTGTTTCCAAATTCCCACATAACTTGCTGGTCTATGCCTACTGACTGGCATGTATCAGGGTTGACAGGAAACTTGGTCAAGCAGCCAGAAGTAGAGCCACTACTTTCACCTGAAGGAAAGTTCTTGAGCTTTCCCTA